>NC_047028.1:28636411-28861225 GCF_902652985.1 Pecten maximus
TGTACAAGGTGAAAAAGACCAGGTGTTCTTGAACAGTAAGCGTCTCTATTTTGCTTGATTGGCAACGCGCGCCATACAAATCTAGGTGAAATAGGAAAGTCTCAAAATGGGATTAAGGCTGATGACAACGGAAAAAACTCGACATGCATCGAACACGTGTAGCTTCATATCGCACAATGAAAATGAATATTTTAAATATGATCATGATTTCGACCATATAAAACACTCCCATTGGTCTTAATCTTACTGCATCTTTCGAAATAAATCAATGAACTAATGCGTTTCAGCACGGATAACAAAATTAGATCAGTTTGAATCATAAGACTGCATTTGAATCAGGAATATGATTTTATTAATATGTCATTTGAAAAGATACATCCACTTATTTAGCTTGCATTCAATCTTAACTTTGTTTCGTTTTTAACTGCATATCTGCATTTTGCGTTGACCACTACATTGACCAATCACATACTTCATCTTGACCAGTAACGCCACCTGTCGCGTCATATCCGGGTCCAAAACAAAATTAGACGGCTATGCCAAAAAATGAATAGGCAACTTTCACTATCTCCTGAGTTTTAATTGAATATAAAGTGAATTATATTTATCCTGATTTAGCAAAGCGAAAGGAAGTTTTTTGTTTTATTTCTGTGAGTGAGTAAGTATATCATATCTCATGATCAGCTCTGAAATTAAAGCAGGCCCAACGAAGTATATGTATTGCTCCCACTCAATGGCCTTTATCATGAGTATGAATGCAATCGGAGTAACTAATAACAACAATCTATCAAATAAATACATGTAGCTTTCCTTTTGACAGTCAGTGTTATTTGACAATCATCAATGAGCTATATTTGCAATTAATTTTTGTTAAAGTTTCTTTAGTATGGCGTTTATCAAAACTGCCTTCACGAATTAGTTAAATTACGAAATATTCTAGGTGAATCGTTATGATATGCTGAAGCTGAGAAGATATAGTTAAAATTTTGATTCGTTCATTTTGGTGTTGAATTTCCTCAGATACATTACAAATTCTTTTGATCTTGATAATAGATCGGTATTTTTTTTTTTTTTTGCAAAAAAAAGTAACTTCTTTTTTTAAGTTTATGTTTCTGTGGAGTTATTTACATGTGTTTATTAATAGGTATGGTTGAAATATATATATAATCAGTGGCATAATTTAAGCTCACAATTTTGACAGGAACTGACGGCAGAGAAAGTCGAGATGAAGAGTTATTGATAATAACAGTTTCGAGTTATATGATCAAAAGTCTGGCAGTCGATTCCTTTTTCTTCTACATCAGCACCAACTTACTGATGATCCCAGTGACAGTTATCCAGTACAGCATCCAGTCCAAGCTTGGTGAATTACCTGAAAATAAACAAGAACGATATGTTATTACGTAACTAGGTTCGAGCTCTCTCGTGAAAGGAACACGCCACCAATCTCACGTCTCATACAACACTATTTTGATGCTATTAGCCTTTTATGACGTCACAATAATTAAAAGTATTTGCTCGTCAATAAAATATGAATGACATGCATTCGACAAAAATAATAGCATATTCGTAGCTATGTCGTATGTAGTTAACTAAACATGTTCATCAGTTGTAATGAAGGCTCATGATCAAACACATTAAAAGCGCGTGACATATTGAATCATTGTAGACGTTAATGACATAGCCGTGCAGTAAAGAACATGTGTATCAAAGAAAAACAAAAGTTAGTTTAATAACAATGAAACATTTGTGATATTACGTGTACATCAACAAGGTGTCAACAACGTACAACATACAATCACATTTCAGCAGTGTCGTGAAAAGGTTTGGTTTGGTTTGGTTTATTTTGTTTAACGTCCTAATAACAGCTAAGGTCATTTAAGGACGGCCTCCCGTGCATGCGACATGTATGTGTGTAGTGGGTGCGTATGTGTATTTTGGGAGACTGTAGTATGTTCGTGTTAATTCTCCTTGTGATAGGCCGGAACTTTTGCCGATTTAAAGTGCTACCTCACTGAAGCATACTGCCGAATACACCCAGCATCACACCCCCACCCGGTCACATTATACTGACAACGGGCAAACCAGTCGTCCCACTCCAAATATGCTGAGCGCTAAGCAGGAGTAGCAACTACCATTTTTTAAGACTCTGGTATGTCTCGGCTAGGGGACAGAACCAAAAGCCTTCCTCACAGGGGCGAACGCTCAACTAAAGGACAAAAGTGAGGCAGTGTCAAGTGAGACGTACGGTAGGAAGAAGAAAGTTGTTAAGAAAGAAAAGATAAGATCCCAAATTTAGTCGCCTCTTACGATCATGCAATGGGGGCAGCAGGTACAATTCTTACGCCCTACCTGCAGGGCAGATATTGACAGTAAAACAAGTAAATATAAAGCAACCTATCATAAACGTAAACTTATCTTCAGGGGAAACAATATGGAGAAACTTTATTCATACATTCGACTTCTGACGGAACACACATGTGAAATATGGGCAACTGCGGTACAACAAATTGCAATCTTATCAAAATCTAGATGGTCATTCTCAATACGTTTCATGTAACGTAGTGAGAATGACCATCTATATTTTAATTAGATTGCGCAAATTGCTGAAATCTAGAGAAAATACCTTTAGAAGCTGCTAGGATTGTCACGGCTATTCTAAACAAAATATTATACAGCGAAACTGGTTGGCTACCATCGTATAAGATTCGAGGAGCGAGAAGTTTCCAGATTTGATAACAAAGGAACTGACTTTCTTACACACTTTTTACCAATGAAGCTGGAGATTACTGCTCCGTATCATGCATGTAATGTATATTTACTGAGAGAACAACGTTTTTCGATTACAAGTTCATGTATCTCAGTGGTCTTTTTCTCTTTTCTCAAATTTTTGGATTATTTAGACATCTTTTAAATTTTCATTCTTTAAGCACTTTTAAAAGTAATGTAGAAAAGTAAATGTTTGTTAGCAACTATCTTAATGAACTTTTTTTTTATTATGGACAGTTTTTTATTGTATTCTCAGAAATCGAGCAAGCTTTCTAAATTATGATCTTATGATCAAATCTTATAGATACTGTTATGTGGATATCCCTGTGAAGATTGTTGTCGTTTCTTTCTGGTTTGGTTTATTTTGTTTAACGTCCTATTAACAGCTAAGGTCATTTAAGGACGGCCTTCCGTGCGTGCGACATGTATGCGTGTGTGTGTTTTGGGAGGCTGCGGTATATTCATGTTCAGTCTCCTTGTGATAGGCCGGATCTTTTGCCGATTTAGAGTACTACCTCACTGAAGCATACTGCCGGAGACACCCAGCAGCACACCCCACCCGGTCACATTATATTGACAACGGGCGAACCAGTCGTCCCACTCCTAATTTGCTGAACGCTAAGCAGTAGCAGCAACTACCATTTTTAAAGACTTTGGTATGTCTCGGCCAGGGGAAAAAACCCAAAGCCTTCCCCACAGGGGCGAACGCTCAACTAAAGGCCAAAAGTGAGGCATTGTCAAGGGAGACATTAGGAAGAAGAAAGTTGTTAAGAAAGAAGAGAAAAGATAAGATCTCAAGTTTAGTCGCCTCTTACGATCATGCAATGGGGGCAGCAGGTACAATTTTGTACGCCCTACCTACAGGGCAGCGTTTCTTTCTGATCTGTCCTTTATGTACAAGATGTGAAGGTAACATTACTTTACATAAACATTGTAGAGATGATCTAAATATCTCCCCTAAAAATAATTTAAAAAATGGCCAAAACTCGCAGCACTTCCTGGGAAGGTCGGTTCATTGATCCACTCAAAAAACATCTTATCTGTATTTTTTAGTAATGACATAATGATGGTCCTTCTATCCCCCCTTTTATGTTTTGTTTAAGAACACAAAAGTTCGTATTGTGTTTGTAATGCATGCTATTGTATTATTAAATGTCATCGCGTGACTAATGTTATGTAATTATATGTATATGCGACCTAACTCACTAAGGTGTAGAGTTTTTAAAAACAAGAGATCCCAGAGGGATCTTGGCGCCCACCATTGAATGATCTTTATAGGTTCCATGTCAGATTGATCTTTTCTCTACTTTTCCCTTCCTCTAAGTCTTACCAATCTGTGTAAATTCAGAAACAGCCCTCTAGTACTTTTCAAACAAGGGGAACCTATATATAAAATTTAAGATTTAGCGATAATGGCTGTCTGTTGTTTTCGGATTGGTCCCAAAATGCAACACCAGGGACCAAGGGGAACCTACATATGAAATTTGAGAAAGATCCCTTCAGTACCTTCTGTAAAATAGCGATAACAAACTTCAATTGGACCTAAATACGAAAATTTGAGAAAGATCCCTTCAGTACTTTCTCAGAAATAGCGATAACAAACTTCAATTGTCAAAATCTAAGATGGCTGCCTGTCGGCCATGTTGTTTTCTGATAGGTCTCAAAATGTAATATGCATAACTAAGCACCAAGGGGAACCTTTATATGAAATTTGAGAAAGATCCCTTCAGTACTTTCTCAGAAATAGCGATAACAAACTTCAATTGTCAAAATCCAAGATGGCTGCCTGTCGGCCATGTTGTTTTCCGATAGGTCTCAAAATGCAATATGCATAACTAGGCACCAAGGGAAACCTACATATGAAATTTGAGAAAGATCCCTTCAGTACTTTCTCAGAAATAGCGATAACAAACTTCAATTGTCAAAATCCAAGATGGCTGCCTGTCGGCCATGTTTGTATTCCGATCGGTCTCAATATGCAATATGCATAACTAGGCACCAAGGGAAATCTACATATGAAATTTGAGAAAGATCCCTTCAGTACTTTCTCAGAAATAGCGATAACAAACTTCAATTGTCAAAATCCAAGATGGCTGCCTGTCGGCCATGTTGTTTTCCGATAGGTCTCAAAATGCAATATGCATAACTAGGCACCAAGGGAAACATACATATGAAATTTGAGAAAGATCCCTTCAGTACTTTCTCAGAAATAGCGAAAACAAACTTCAATTGTCAAAATCCAAGATGGCTGCCTGTCGGCCATGTTGTTTTCCGATTGGTCTCAAAATGCATTATACATAACTAGGCACCAAGGGGAATCTACATATGAAATTTGAGAAAGATCCCTTCAGTACTTTCTCAGAAATAGCGATAACAAACTTCAATTGTCAAAATCCAAGATGGCTGCCTGTCGGCCATGTTGTTTTCCGATTGGTCTCAAAATGCAATATGCATAACTAGGCACCAAGGGCAGCCTACATATGAAATTTGAGAAAGATCCCTTCAGTACTTTCTCAGAAATAGCGATAACAAACTTCAATTGTCAAAATCCAAGATGGCTGCCTGTCGGCCATGTTGTTTTCCGATTGGTCTCAAAATGCAATATGCATAACTAGGCACCAAGGGGAGCCTACATATGAAATTTGAGAAAGATCCCTTCAGTACTTTCTCAGAAATAGCGATAACAAACTTCAATTGTCAAAATCCAAGATGGCTGCCTGTCGGCCATGTTGTTTTCCGATTGGTCTCAAAATGCAACATGCATAACTAGGCACCAAGGGGAGCCTACATATGAAATTTGAGAAAGATCCCTTCAGTACTTTCTCAGAAATAGCGATAACAAACTTCAATTGTCAAAATCCAAGATGGCTGCCTGTCGGCCATGTTGTTTTCCGATTGGTGTCTCAAAATGCAATATGCATAACTAGGCACCAAGGGGAGCCTACATATGAAATTTGAGAAAGATCCCTTCAGTACTTCTCAGAAATAGCGATAACAAACTTCAATTGTCAAAATCCAAGATGGCTGCCTGTCGGCCATGTTGTTTTCCGATTGATCTCAAAATGCAATATGCATAACTAGGCACCAAGGGGAACCCACATATGAAATTTGAGAAAGATCCCTTCAGTACTTTCTGAGGATTAGCGATAACAAGAATTGTTTACGGACGGACGGACGGACGGACGGACGGAGGGACGGACGGAGGGACGGACGGACGGACGACGGACCACGGACGCAGGGCGATTTGAATAGCCCACCATCTGATGATGGTGGGCTAAAAAACAACGTTATTAAAATTGCTTACTTGGATGAAGTTCTATGTTTTAAATATTGTATTAGTTATTCAGGTTTCACACTCTATAGTTTAAAAGATAGTTAATGCACCAAAAAGAGAAATAATTGATTAAAATGACATGATTGATGCTGTAACGGACGTGATTTGTCAAAAAGATAATAAGCTGAATATCTGCCAATATAGTTTAATGAACCTATCTGGGAGTTAAATTCGTGACCCACAACATAAAGCATACCTATTGCATAGATAATATACTGTTGTATGGCTTTTATACGAAATACTAACAATTGACACAGTCTTGGCCCCACCTATGAGCATAAAAGTTCTGTCAGTACAGAAAAAAATCCTCTATCAACTGAAACTAAACTTAAAATGAGTTTACGATTCATATGTAACCAGACAGTAAAAAGTTACACAATAAGTCATTAATTACTGTATTTTTATCACAAATATGTAACAGACATACAATGGACAATGTAACGGATGTGATGTAACAGATGTGACGATTGACAAATATTTTGTTGATAATTCAAAGTTAAGTTACCACAAGAGAATAATACATCTTATTATAACAATAGGCAAGATAGATGAAAACTGGATATATAGTTCAATTTATCTTTCAATTGTTATTATCTTTTAAATCAATAAAGATTCCATGTTGTCAACTGTCATGTCCGTTACAGGTATAGGGAGATCCCGCAATATTTGTCCGAATATGGGACATGGCAACGTAAAAGCAAGTATTTTTGTTATAAATATAGCAAGTCAATTAACTCAAATTACATACTTTATTTGATTTTCAATGTCATACTTAAATGTCATGCGATAAACAAAGGTTCCAAAAATGTTGATGTTAAAATGAACTTTACATGAAGACTTTCGATCACATCACCAGAAGGTAATCCATTACAAAATAAAATGTTCCTTTTCTAAGACCGTGTCTGTTTGTCCTCATATCAACTCTTGAGAAAACAACATGAAATTGATTGAATGATTAATGTCCAATGTTTTGTGCTATTGTGATTATAACGTTTCCTCTGAATACATCATTCATTAAATGTGAACAACTGTCTCCGTTATAGAGGTGATCAACTCAATTTCAATTTCAACATATTTAATTGACATGATGTTAAGTCAATAGGATTGGACATCAGGCATAGCCTATCTTAGTCCTTTCCTTATAATTAACAGATGGTAAACAAACACAGACCTATATACATATATGGAAGGTTGGTGAGGGTATCAGGGGAGGTAATTCCTTAATAATTACAAGGATTTATTAATTTTAACATTAAATAGTAACCCTTAGGATATTTAGTTTAGCTAATTGTTTTATTATTTACTAAATGAATATTCAAACATAGTGTATTTTGTAAAGTAGGTGTATCTATATGATGATATTGAGTTTTTTCCCCCAACAGATACAGGCCATAAAGTCCATATGTTTAACACACAAGCCATCCACTGAAGAGGATCAAAATTCAATTTCATCCCATAGAAACATATTAAGTTAGTAGAGTTACACCAACTCTTGAAAATAAAATGATTGTTTCAAAAAGACCTTCATAGGAATTACCTCACTTACATATAAGCACAAATTGACAATGACATTGGTACATAAATGATTATGATGTGGATGATTTAAATGCTGTATAAGTACTATACGAGGATTTTGATATAAATTACATTCAAAGAAATAATGTGATATAGTTTCAACAGATTGATTGCATTGACACATTGGAGATTCAATTAGATGATCATTAAAACGGTCGTAATTTAGATTACTTACGTTGTTTCTTAATTGGCATAGAATAATGTTTATATCACGCCGGCCAGAATATTTAAATACATCAGTTGTAGTGGATATAATATGGTGATTGTTATTTAAAAGTTTTTAAAATTGATAAGTGGAGTGAATATTACTGATTTCAGGAGCGAGTCTATTCATTTCATTTAACACGGATGGGAAAAAACTTTCAAAATAAGTTACTGTAGGACATAAAGGGGGGTCAAATAATCGAACTGTACGGAGTGGATATCTAACTAAGGTTTCATCATGAATATATGGTTCAATAATTTCTCTTAAGTAATCTGGGGTTTCATGTGAAGTACCTTTGCGTAAACCAGTAATTAATCTAGCAGCATCTAATTGAATTGATTCTAAGAGATTTTTTTGTATTTGTGAACAGTTATCCCAAACAACATCGGCATATTCAATAATTGGCCTAATGTAGGATGTATATATGGTTGTTAGAGACTTCCTATCAATTTTAGTTTTTAATAATCTTAAAATGTTTATTCTTTTTGAAGCTTTATCATATATATTAGAAATGTGTTGGTTCCACTTGGCATCATCACTGAGTGTTAGACCAAGGTGTGTATGTAATTTATTTTCAGTAACTGGTTCATCATAAAAATTTACAGCAGGGTGATCTTTATTATTTTTTCTAGAAAATATTCTGTCTTAGCAGGATTAAATTTAATATCCCATTTATTAGCCCATTGTTTGATATTAATTAGATCATTAGTGAGACTTTGAGCTATTTCAATGGGGTTATTATCACATACAGAGGTGTCATCTGCAAATAGTTTTATCTTATTAGAAACACAGTCAACAATATCATTAATATAGATTAACTCCCAGCTTGATTCTTCTTTCAAAGGCCAGCGATATAAGTTGGAATCTTTGGCGACTTTTACCATGTACTTTAAATGCACCTCATCCTGAATCTGCAAAATATCATTTGAGAATAGTTTCAAAGGAATATTTATATGTACATATTAATAAAGAAAATGTTAATTATGCATTATAGGCCTTTTCGCAAGGATTTAAAATTTGCGAATGATTCAGCGTAGCTTGAATGTTTGTTTTATGTTTTTGCAATGTATGTTAATTCGCAAAAAAAAATGTGTTGTGAATTGACACGAAAATAAATTCCTCAAAATAAAGTGATTTACAGAAAAATATCTGAAAAGTAAGAAGCAATTAAGAATTAACTTATAAACAGTTCCTCATTGTTTCATTAAATACTGATTATAGCCTAACAAATAATGAAATTATGAAATTGTCAGTCTCATGCATAAGCTATCAACATCTGCATCAAGCCATTACAAATAATATCATGCAAAAGCTATTTGCAATAACTACATCTGCTTCAAGACACTACAGTTAATACCAAATTTTGGCAACAGGATTTATTTGAAGATCACTAGAAAACCTTCAGAACCCTCAGTAAAGGAAATTTGTATGGAGTATAAAACATAAATTATCATCATGGGGCAAGGATCAGATAATTGGAAAAGTTACGGGCATCACGCACAACTTTTTAAAAGTTATCAAAACTCTTCCATTTTAGGCTTTGGTTAAAGCTTAAAACCCCTTCTTTTTGTTTGTCACCAGTAAAAGATAGTTTACTGTATCATTTTGAAAAGAAAATGCTTCAAAGTTGAAAAGGGAAAAAGTGATGGATGTAACATTGACAATTAAGATCGAGATTTTTTGCTAGTTATGGCATTTTTTTAACAAATATTTTCACCTTATCTGAAGAACCAAATGTTATCTAGCCATTAATTCCTGCAGGATTTCTATCTTTTATTAAAACATTATAACCCTTTTTTGTCACCGTGATGGATGTAACGATATCAACAGCTATTTTTTTTTTGTATTTATTTTATTTTTCAAGTTTTTTTCACCATAGTAAAAACATAAATATAACACATACACTTACACTCGCACATAAGATCATAATCACATCACATATATGATATCATCATTATCATCGATATCATCATCATAGTTCATTATATCATCCTTTTCATCATCATCATCATCATCATCATCATCATCCACTCAATATATCACAATCAACATATATATATACTATACAATAAGTTACAATACAAGTTACAATAATTATCTCACATAGTGATCATCATCATCATCCACTCAATATATCACAATCAACATATATATACTATACAATAAATTACATGCAATAATTATCTCACATAGTGATAATCATCATCATCATCACTCGATATATCACCATTTTCAACAGCTATTTTTAATAATTGGTTTGAATGTTAGAAAAAAGAATAAGCATACCTTGTAATTATTTCAAGAAATTTAAAAACTTGTTACTTGAAAGAAGAATCTCTATTGTTTCAATAATATATAATCAAATATGTATTGATTTATTTATTGTTTCTATGTATGGATGTAACTTTTGACGGATTGGCATGTTGATAAACTGACACTTTGGTTGGACGTAACAGTTTGACAAATAACACTGCATTCAAAATGAAGACCAATCTAAGTCCATTTGTTTTTCAATACAGACCTTGTTTTTTGATAATTTACATTACATTTAATGAATGTAAGGTTTGGATGAAAGTTTTTTTTTAATTCAAGAAACAGAAAAATAACAAAAACGTAAGTTAAGTGTAAATTTTCAACTTTAATAATGACTAAAGACACGGACATCATCAGCTGTTGCAGCATTGGAATCAAAGGTCTTTCATTGGAATCAAAGGTCTGAAAAAGAAGAATTATTTTACATTAATTAAGTTGCATTGCAAATATTGTATAATGAAATATATATTCATTACAGAATCTCTCACAAACAGTTTTGGCTTAAAGTACATGTACCTACCTTCAAATTTATAATAGAACCTTGACCCAACCATCTCCAGTGAAGGTGCTGAAAGGATTTTTTCGACATCAGATGGCATAACACTGTTTAATATAGTGTTCTGCACCCATAGTTTTTCTTTCCCCATTTTCTCCGTAAAGAATTGGACAAGGGGCCAATTCTCAACCTGAAATCAGAGAATATTGACAAACATATATATCGTTCTTACATACATGTATAACATTTAATAATAATTATGTTCATCAATTACTGATCTCTATTGAGTTGATTTGTTTTAATAATTGATTATTCAGACAATATACTCTTATTAAACAGTCTTATAGTACCATACATGGACATATTTTAGAGAACAAAACATGCTTTAATACATTCCTTGATATGTGCATGTGGACAGTAAAAAAAATCATTGACTTAGTGGTAATTTAATAATACTGTTTACTAAGAATCAAGGATATTTTTAGAACTTTGAAAAAAAAATTAATTACAAAATTGCAAGAAATTTCAGATTGCCATGTTAAGATTATATATTTTTGTACATGTATGTATGGAAGTCAAAAATTACAATTTGAATGAAATGAACACAGCAGATCGATGGACCATCTCATCAACCACTCCTTTAAATCTAATGAACAACTTTCTCTTAGCAATACTTCCTTCTGATACTTAAGATTTCAGGAAATATTGCTATTTAAAAGATAACAAACAAAGGAACTTTGTAACATAACAACATATAGAAGCGTGCCTCAAGAAAAAAACCGTTAAGACCTTTTTCTAATTGGTTACTGTGAAGTGCTTAAATTTCGAGGTTTTTAAAATCCAAATATACTGAAACGAAAAAGAAACGCAACTTCAAATTGTAGGTTTAATAAAATAATACTTGTGAGCATTATGTTTAAATTTCATATGTAATAGTTAATATTGAATATTGATGTAACATCCTTTAAATGTTTAGAGATTTTTAAGAACAGGTCACTTTGCTAGAAGGTCATGATTGGTAGTACCCTACGTGAATCCAAGTTGAAATGGCAGCAGTTTTGAAACCGTGCCCTAATATCGTGTGTGTCCTCCTCGAACAGTTATCACATCTCTAATTCTTTGTTGCATTGAGTTCATCAGGGCATTGACTTTCCGTATTGGAATGTTATTCCATTCTTGGACGAGTGCATTTGCTAACTGAGGGAGGGTATTTGGGGGGTTACGGCGATTTCGAATTCTTCTGTCTAATTCATCCCACAAATGCTCGATTGGGGACAGGTCGGGGCTATATGGAGGCCAATCTATAGGAACAATGTTCTGTGTCGCAAGAAAGTCTCTACAGACTCTTGCAACGTGTGGTCTCGCGTTATCTTGCTGAAAGGTTAGATGATGCTGCCTAACAAACGGCACAACATGGGGCCTAAGGATCTCATCCCGATAGCGTACGGCCGTTAAATTCCCATTGACTATCACCAAAGGCGTCTTCAAACCATGGGAGATTCCCGCCCAAACCATAACTGATCCACCCCCAAATCGGTCGTGTTCCAAAACACAGGCGTCAGCAAAACGTTCGCCTCGACGCCGGTACACACGTTGACGGCCATCTGCTCGAAATAACGTGAATCGAGATTCATCGGTGAAGAGCATAGACCTCCAACGTCTCATAGGAAAACGTCTGGGCATATGTGCCGTTGCCCATTGCATACGACGTGCTCGACGTTGCGGTGTTAGTGGTAAACCAACGTACTGTCGCCTTGCACGCAAATTAGCCTCACGCAGTCTGTTGATCACTGTTTGGGGATGAATTCGACGGTTATGATTACCAATCGTATTCCTTGCCGTTTCAGCGGCCGTTAATCTCCTGTTACGCAGGTGTGCCAACCTAAGAACCCGGTCTTGACGTCGCGACGTTACGCGTGGACGTCCTGATCTCGGCTGGTCATCGACTCTTCCTGTTGCGTTAAGACGTGAAACTAATCGACTAATAGTCGATTTGTGAACTCTGAATTGTCGAGCGACGTGAAGTTGCGTGTTCCCTGCCAGAAGCATCGCTATAGCACGTCCTCTATCAACCTTTGATAACCGTGGCATAATTGTAAAAGGAATTATTGTTTGCAAAAGTATTGGCGATGATGTGGCTCAATGTTAGTGATGAATTGATACTGGTTTGAATGAAAAAAGAACGCATATGTTTGTACAGGCACGGTTTTTGATGTTTTTACCGCGCCGGAAGTGCATAGGTCTCTAGTCACACTTGGGTGATTTTGAAGATTGGTATGGGTGTTAGGCAGGGTGCATGTTTATTTCCGCGATTTTTATACAGATATGTATATTTAATACAAAATTAATCACAATTTTCCATGTTGCGTTTCTTTTTCGTTTCAGTATATATTTGCGGGGTTTTGAATTCGCGATTCATTGTTATTAAGTGTACAGTGTCCATTGTACAAGTACTAAACATTTTGCTTGGGGATTTATATTCGCGCACTTCATAAAGATCGGGAATATAGCGAAAATTAAACACTTAACAGTACTTGTCTTGACATAATTTAAAATTTAATATGTAGATCTACTGTATATTATTGGTATTTTGTCAAAAACCTGCTAGTAAGATTAAGACATTGATATCATACCCATCAGTCCTTTGGTAAAAATATAGGGAAAAATAATTTTGAAAGATTTAAAGTGTTTATACTTTTAACACGCTGCTATATGATATGCAAAAACACAAGCCATCAAAACATAAACAAAAGTTTACCAATACTTCACTTACAACAGCAGGATACATGGAAGTGTCATGCTTGATAGAGACATAAATCCCTGGGGTAAAGCTATCATGAATAGAATGCAGGGATATGGATAACTTGGAACAGGAATGATATTATACAGAGACAGATGATTCATGAATACAAGAAATTGTACTTGTAATGTTATACTGTCACTCAGTGCATCCGCTATAAACTGATAATCTTTCACCAGCATTCCGTGGCATGCACATGCATTAATTGATCAAGAGTGCAGCAAAAATAATATGGAAATTGACTCTCTTTTTTTTAATTTTCCAATACTCTCTCTGTTTTTCTTTTTCTTTTCTGGTTTTTACAACATGTTTAATCCTGACAATGTCAAGTTCTTTGAGTGTATCCCGATAACGTTGCGATCTTTTTCTTGCCTGTTCTTTCTCATATTCTTTCTGCTCAGGTGTTTTAACAGTTGTTTGTTTGTTTGTTCCTTCTCTTTCTTTCAGCCTCAGACTTCTGTATCTCCTTATAATCTACATAGGAAGAAAATACAATATATGACAAGATAAAAAAGGGCAAATAAAAAATTCCAAATCTGACTAGAAAATTACATGTTAGTTTGATGACATGATTTTACACAATGTAGTATACGAATTATTATTAAAATCGTTCTTATAATCCACTTACGTATACAAAATTGATTAAACTAAAATTGATCCAGTCAATCATCAATGCAAATTAAGAAGCAATACACTTGTTGCAAATGTTTATAATATTGATATAGAGGATCTTGCATGAGTGTCCATCTTTTATTGTTCTTATAAATGCCGCTGCGTATCACTGAAAATAATGAATAGTTGAGTTGTAATCATATCTTTGGTTAGCATTTCTTGTTGATGAGTTCCAAACAATTTGAAATTTCCACGAGTCCCAAATAATGTTTTAGTACAGTATATCATAATTTGTAGAATCCCAGCCAAAAATGGGAAGTCCAGAACTCAAAAGTCTGCTTTGCAGAAATTTCTAGTACCTGCAGGTACATCTAATTACATCCATAACATGGCTAATATGACATAAATTAAGCTATAATATTTACTGGGTCTGGATTTGAGCCTCTCCCTGTACAACCTTTGCTTTTCTGCATTGCTGATCTTGGTTTTTTCTACAATATTAACAGGTATCCTTGGCCTCAAACTCACTCTGAAAATGTAATTAGAGATTACATGTACCATTTGTAATGGATTGTAGCAATTTGTTTGTTTTTCGTACTGCTCCGACTCGGGGCGTGTGCAAAACACAATACAGTGATAAGAGATGAGACACCAGTCAAAGTAAAATGGTTGAAGAGAATTATATACTGCAAACGTACATATTTTAGCGGTGATCTTATTTTCGCGCTTCAAACATGCGCTAAATTATGATTGCGCTAATTGAAGTGTTTCTTTGTAGTTTTCTATAGCATATATTGTGATTGCGCCAATTCAACAATGCGCGAATCTGTTTAAAAAATTTGATAATGCGTGAAAATTTAAGTGCGCTAAAATAAGTACGTTTATTGCATAATAACCAAAGAGCATATCATAAACTCATGTCATCATATTTAGCCTATATATATTTCCTTGGGAGGGGGTAATATAGATGAAGTCAATAGTCAGTGCAGTCTAATGACTACAATATAGGATAGAATTCAGTTCACCTTTCCACATTTCATAACATTCTATGTTCTGTAAATGGTTTCTTGTATCTCTAATATTGTATGGCTATTGTAACCTAACCGAGACGGATTGCAACATATTTAACAAATGAAATAGACAAAGGGTTACCATATTTACATTTATTACAATTTACAAAGTGAATGTACAACTTTACAATATAATACACACTTGCACACATGATAGTCCCTCTCTCACTCTAAATGATGTTGTCTCACTCCAATATTATGATTCACTAATATATTCACAACACTGGTCGCTATACTACACAAATATATTTACACCTAACATCCCTAAAGTTCATGAGCACTGGTGGTGACTGGCGCAGTAGATCCCACACATAAAATGTCAATATAACCCTCCTGGACCTCTTGGTGTATTCATGTTGTTGTCCCCACTGATGTTCCATAGATGTCTGTGAAATCCAAATAACCTGTCAGCTATCAGGCACCGCATGGAGAGAGTTTCACCAAACAAATAGACACCAGCATCATGTACATATAGTACAGTCAAGTCGAACGTTCTCATGAAATGGTCGTAAATCAATCAATGAATGACCAGACAGTTAATATAGCCACAACACACAGCTGGGCCTCCATAATATTCAGATACATATGTCAGAGAATATCAGAACTCCTGCAACGACATAACAGTCATTGTAGTACCACACCGCCAGGCGTTATAAGAAGACGAACATGTGTCCATTTTGGTAAACAATCGTCTGCATACGGCTGTTCAGGGCCTCCATACATTCACCGTCAGCTCATAGATAATAGGTATGTATATAGCGTTGACAGGACATGGTCATGATATGGCCATTGGAATGGAGCTACAATATATAAATAACAATCCCGATAAGTCTATACCCTAACAATATAATTAACGTTCATTCAATAGTTATTTTATACAAACATGGCAATACACATAACCGCTCTCTAAATATCACGTACGCGCACCTGTTAGCTCAGTGCTACCGATAGCTTGCCACGCACGAGCTTATACACATAAACACTCACGGTCGTTCATATATACGACACATACCCTGAAATAAAACCATATCAACTTACCGTGGCTGAATTTCACGCTCCTTATGACCGCATGATATATTCACCTCTCTACCTGTCAATATGGCTGCCCGCTATGCTTACCTTCGCGTCCTCGCATGCGCAGTAACATACAAAAGTTACGCGCGAGAAATCGGCGCGTAATTTAAAAGGTTACAAATATCATACTTACACAATACATATATTTAATTCCCGAACCGGTATGTGACACACGCCCCGGCTTCGAGAAATAAAATTGGGTAACAATTTTCATTTCACTGCACATCACATACGCTGATCCTTTGAATTCAGTTCTAATGTCTCTAGTTACATATCAGTTGAGCAGAAGCAAACACATATGTCCAATCTATAGTCTGCTTAAACAATCAGCTCCCACATTCTCACTTCCTCGAATCGCCCTGATGGTAAATCTGTATGGTTGTAATAACAACGCCCATCTCATGAGACGAGAACTGGTCCCTTTCAGCTTGTTAAGATACAACAGCGGCTGGTGGTCCGTCTCAAGAACAAAATGGCGTCCGTAGAGGTAACGTTGGAACTTCAACACTCCCCACACAACCGCCAAGCACTCCTTTTCGACCACTGCATAGGACGTTTCAGCACCTTTGAGTTTCCTACTGGCATATGCGACTGGGAGGCGATCTCCCGACTCTTCCTGCAGAAGTACCGCTCCAATGCCATAATCTGAGGCATCCGTCTGTAGGATGAATTCGTCCTCTAAACTTGGCAACTTCAGGATAGGGCTTGAGGATAGGCTCTTCTTCAGCGTTTCAAACGCTATCTCTTGAGCCTCACCCCAGATAATCTTTTGTGGCTGGCCCTTCCTTGTTAGGTCTGTTAAAGGCACAGATATTGCGGCAAAATCAGGAATGAACTTCCTATAGTATCCAGCCATACCTATAAAAGACCCTACCTGTTTCTTTGTCTCAGGTCTTGGAACGCTCAAAATAGCCTTCACCTTGTCAGGATTGGGTAATAGTCGCTGGTCTCCTACAATGTGTCCCAGACACTCCAGACTTCCATACCCCAGTGCACATTTCGTTGGTCTGGCTGTTAGTCCAGCCTTCCGTAGACGAGTGAATAAATCCCTTAGAATTCGGATGTGGTCGTCCCAGGTCTTCGAGTAGAGAAGAATATCGTCAATGAAACTTTCCACACCGGACATACCTCTCAGGAGTTTCCTCATGATGCGACAAAACGTTGCCGGAGCATTCACAAGACCAAACGGCATCACCGAAAACTGAAATAATCCGAATGGTGTGGTAAATGCTGTCTTCTCCCTTGCAGATTCCGACATCGGTACTTGCCAATACCCTTTACTCAGATCTAGACGAGAAAAGTATCTGTGTCCAGAGAGTCTTGCAAATATGTCGTCCGCATTGGGCATTGGTTCGGCGTCAAAGATCGTAACGCGATTCAGTTGACGAAAATCAATACAGAACCGGTTGGTTCCGTCCTTCTTCCGAACAATCACCACAGGTGCCGCATATGGAGACTCCGACGACTCAATGACACCCATTCGTAGCATCTTGTCTAACTCCTCCTTGATGGTGTTCTTCATACTATATGGAATACTATGGCTCTTCACTCTAACAGGCTCGCTGGTTGTTGTCCTGATGTCGTGCTTCCCCAGATTAGTTTTTCCTGGCACATCAGTGAACACGTCGTCATATTCCAATAAGAGCGTCCTTACATCCGTTGCTTGGTCTGATGTCAATAACTCTGATACTGCGACGTCATCTAATGATTCCGTCCTGGTCTGTGGAGGAATAGTGACAATATTCCCTGGAGGAAAATCTTCATCGTCATTCTCATCCTCTTCCGCTACCATGGCATCACAAACGACTGACAAAATACCCAAATCTTGTGCAACCGCCGAACTGCACTGCCGCTCAACATACAACTTCAAAAGGTTGGCATGCAGCGTCTTCTTCTTTCCTTCAACGTTCACCTTGTAGTCCATAGAGCCTCTCTTTTCTTCAATAACATATGGCCCTCTCCACTGCATCAGGAGCTTGTTCCTCTTGGTTGGTAAAAGAACCAATACCTTCTGTCCAGGCTTCATCTCGCGAACTTTTGCCTTCCTGTTGTAGTATTTCGCCTGACGCGTTTTTGCAGTTCGAAGTTGGTCTTGAGCGAGTTGACATGTTTCTTCTAACCTTTCCTTCAGGTCCACTACATACTGGTATGTGGTCTTAGTATCCGGGTCTGGAACATCTTTAGTCCAAAGTTCTCTAAGAATCATCATCGGGCCCCTGACTGTCCTGCCGTATAACAACTCGAATGGCGAATATCCAAGGCTGTCTTGGGGTACTTCACGATAAGCAAATAAAAGCGCGTTAAGATACTTATCCCAGTCTCGCGGACGTTCAGCGCACATCTTACGCAGCATTCCCTTCAAAGTTCCATTGAAACGTTCAACTAGCCCATTGCACATGGGGTGGTACGGAGAGGTAGACAGCTGGCGTATGGACAACAATCTGCTAACTTCTTGCATCAACTCCGAGGTAAACTGAGTTCCACAATCTGTCAGTACTTCGTGCGGTATTCCGAAACGACTATAAACATCAACCAAGGCCTCGGCCACACGCTCGGTCTCAATACCTCTTAAGGCGACTGCCTCTGGGTAACGGGTAGCATAATCAACTATTGTGAGTATGTAGCGATTCCCACGATCAGTCACTGGCTGTAATGGTCCTACTAGGTCAATAGCGACACGCTGGAAAGGGGTATCGATTAGAGGCATTTGTCCCAATGGTACCTTGGACACTCTTCCTTTAGGAATAGTCCTCTGGCATACATCACAGGACCTACAAAATCTGGTAACATCTGATGCTATACCAGGCCAAAAAAACTCCGTCCTGATCCTGTCCATTGTCTTCTTAGCTCCAAGATGTCCAGCCATCATAGTATCGTGAGCCAGTTGTAACACTGTAGAACGCAACTTCTCCGGTATCACCAATTGCTTGAAAACCCGTCCATTTTCAACACTTGGACTCTGAAACTCTCTATAAAGCAATCCTCGACTCACATAAAACCGTGACAATCCCCCATCTGTTCTGTCTTTCACGGCACCATCCTTAGCCAAATTCCAGTACTTTGACAAGGTTCCATCGGCCTTTTGCGTCTCCTTGATTTCTTCTGGAGTTCCAATCTCTTGTATCACCTTAGGTACCCTCAGAGGACGATATGGCTGATTATCCTTTTTAGCTTGGCCCCTCGTCTGAACAGCATGTATAACTTCCGCTGGCTTCCATTCCAAGTCGGGATCGTTTGCATGTCTAACTCCCGGAATATTTCCAAGAATTAAGTCATACACGGTATTGTCCATGCACCAAGCACATACGCTTCCGGTAAAATATGGAGAATCCACCAACAGCTTAGCAATAGGCACATTAAGTTTGTCACCATTAGCCAATATACAGGCCTGCGTCTCGCCGGTAACATCATCATCAGATACGAGACTCTTCCGGATAACAGCTCCTGAGCAACCAGTGTCCCTGAGCACCATCACAGAACGATTACCAACACGTCCTTTCACTACAGGCATATCACAGATTACCGGCCGTTCACACGAAGTTGTCAGTATATTAGTCTCCGTGGTATCCGTATCCTTCACAACCACAACTTCCTCTGAACAACAATCTTCTTGAGGAATAACAGCAGCCTTGTCCTTAGTAGAGATACACTGAACCTGACCCTTCTTCGACTTCCTAGGACAGTTGTAAGATAAATGGTCGGTTTTGTTACATATGAAGCAATGTTTACCTGATCCCGAGCTTGAGCCAACCGGCCTAGTCTTAGAACCAGACTCCGAACCTGACTGTTTCGTTGTCGAGACATCCCCTGTCCCAGTCTTACCATTAGATCCGTTGAATTGCTTCTTATAACCCTCGGGACGGAACTTCAGTAGATTCGCCGTGTGTCCCCTGGCATCGGCAAACTGATCCGCCAGTTTAGCCATCTCACCAATAGTAGCTGGTATGCGTTCCTTCAGGAATAGCGTCAATTCGTTGCCACAGGCTTGGATGAACTGATCGCGAATGATCAAATCCTTCACACCTTCAAACGTCTTTGGGGTTTTGGCCATTTCCAACCATCTCAGAAAATAGCTGTCTAGTCTTACAGCGAACTGCGCAAAAGTTTCACCAGCTTCCGGTCGTCCAGTCTAGAATTTCTTCCTAAACCCTTGCTCAGTTGTCTCAAACCTCTTCAACAAAGCGTCCTTCAAAACATTATAATCCAGGCTCTGCTCCACAGGAAGTCTGCTAAACACGTCTAACGCCCTACCTTTCAGAAGTACACTCAAATTTGACGCCCACTGCCTCTCCATATCCCATCCTTGAGTAGTCGCAAACCTCTCAAATCTCTGCAGATATGAATCAATATTGTCTTTGCCCTCCTCAAATGCTGGGAGTTTAGGACCCCTCAAATCACTGCCTGTCACCTTAGGCTTCATATCCTGTCTACCTTTCAGTTGTAACAGTTCCATCTGTCGTTGATGCTCCTTCATAGCCAGCTCCTCCTTCTCCTTTACAAGTGCTAACTGCAACTCCATTTCCTTCTCAGCTGCTCGGGTCTTCTCTTGAATCAACTCTAAATCATGCTTCCTCTCGGCCTCTAACTTCCTAGCTTCTCTTTCCCTCTCTCGCTCGTCTCTTTCCTTGGCTTGCTCTGACAAAATAAACTGTTGCAGTTCTTTTCCTTCTAAACCTATTTCCTTCCCAATTTCCTGCAGTTCCTTCAACGACGACATTGTATACAATGGGAGTAAGAAACACAACAAAACAATAAGAGAATACAAAATTCAAATCGGATACACTGTTGCACCATCAGCCATAAACCTGAAACGAACATATGACAACAATATGGCACAAACAAAAAAAGAAATACCTACCTGAAACACAATCTATGTTCCTGAAATGATCGGCATAGAAAATTCACTTACCTTGGTCAAATATGCTCTAATCTTGAATGTGGACAGTGGCTGTTCCGTGTATACTATGCTGAACAGTTAAACACAATTCACTCAGACTTGCTCCAACCTAAGCTAGCACACAAACAAACTCTCATGAAGCATAATCTCACAAATTCAAATATACTGAGGTAATATCAAATGTCAAATATGTGAGCAATCCAATCCCACCGCTGCCACCAAAATTGTAACCTAACCGAGACGGATTGCAACATATTTAACAAATGAAATAGACAAAGGGTTACCATATTTACATTTATTACAATTTACAAAGTGAATGTACAACTTTACAATATAATACACACTTGCACACATGATAGTCCCTCTCTCACTCTAAATGATGTTGTCTCACTCCAATATTATGATTCACTAATATATTCACAACACTGGTCGCTAAACTACACAAATATATTTACACCTAACATCCCTAAAGTTCATGAGCACTGGTGGTGACTGGCGCAGTAGATCCCACACATAAAATGTCAATATAACCCTCCTGGACCTCTTGGTGTATTCATGTTGTTGTCCCCACTGATGTTCCATAGATGTCTGTGAAATCCAAATAACCTGTCAGCTATCAGGCACCGCATGGAGAGAGTTTCACCAAACAAATAGACACCAGCATCATGTACATATAGTACAGTCAAGTCGAACGTTCTCATGAAATGGTCGTAAATCAATCAATGAATGACCAGACAGTTAATATAGCCACAACACACAGCTGGGCCTCCATAATATTCAGATACATATGTCAGAGAATATCAGAACTCCTGCAACGACATAACAGTCATTGTAGTACCACACCGCCAGGCGTTATAAGAAGACGAACATGTGTCCATTTTGGTAAACAATCGTCTGCATACGGCTGTTCAGGGCCTCCATACATTCACCGTCAGCTCATAGATAATAGGTATGTATATAGCGTTGACAGGACATGGTCATGATATGGCCATTGGAATGGAGCTACAATATATAAATAACAATCCCGATAAGTCTATACCCTAACAATATAATTAACGTTCATTCAATAGTTATTTTATACAAACATGGCAATACACATAACCGCTCTCTAAATATCACGTACGCGCACCTGTTAGCTCAGTGCTACCGATAGCTTGCCACGCACGAGCTTATACACATAAACACTCACGGTCGTTCATATATACGACACATACCCTGAAATAAAACCATATCAACTTACCGTGGCTGAATTTCACGCTCCTTATGACCGCATGATATATTCACCTCTCTACCTGTCAATATGGCTGCCCGCTATGCTTACCTTCGCGTCCTCGCATGCGCAGTAACATACAAAAGTTACGCGCGAGAAATCGGCGCGTAATTTAAAAGGTTACAAATATCATACTTACACAATACATATATTTAATTCCCGAACCGGTATGTGACAGCTATATTGCGTTTTATATTATCCTAGAAAACATCATTGATATAGGTTCATAGCATTGGCATTCACCTTTCTTAGAATTTGGTTTGGTTTGGTTTATTTTGTTTAACGTCCTATTAACAGCTAAGGTCATTTAAGGACGGCCTCCCGTGCGTGCGACATGCATGCGTGTGGTGAGTGCGTATGTGTGTTTTGGGAGGCTGCGGTATGTTAGAAGTATGGTGTCAAGGTTTTACTGTATAGTGACAAACAAGGGGCGTTATATCGAGGTTTTACTGTATAGTGACGAACAAGAGGCATTATATCGAGGTTTTACTGTATAGTAAGAAACGAGGGTCATTATAAAAGCCTTTACTGTATAACGACAGACAAGTCAACCATCACATCCATACCAGGGACTGGAATTCTGAGAGATATAATTCCACAAAATGTTAAAGTAACTGTATTATTTGCTTTTATTTGAATCAGACATTTGAAATATATGGGGCCTGTGCCATAATTTATTATATTTGACTATATATATATGGTAAGGTACTTTCTCAACATTTAAAATCAGTCCAAATTCATGTTCGTTACACTTTGAATGTAATTATCAAACTGTGTGAATGAAATAAGATAATGTTGTTTCAAACTTGAAATGAAAATACTAATGCTACATTTTAAATGAGATATTATGCTCCGTTTAAATGCTTTAAAGTCGGATGAGGAACTTTAGGTAACTACCGTTATTCTGGACACAGCTCAAAACAACAGTGTGATGATTGACATTTTAAGCTTTGAGTCAACCATCACATCCAAACTATGAGCTGGGATTTTTTTAGAGATATATTAATATATATTTACTTTCTAAATTACATTTCATGTTTTTATCTTGATTATGCAAAAAGCACTATAGAAATGCCCGTTACATATTATCATATTGGATATTTCACAACATGTACGGTAAGGTATACGTAATGGATATGATTTTGGACTACTCTCTCAACTGATCAGTCAGTCCAAGCTCACATCCGTTACACTTTTATTGGAAATGTAAACTGTGTTGAATATAGATGACAATGTTGTTTCATTTAAAAAACTATGTTATACTACATTCTACACAAATGGATTTTAGTTAAATTGTTTGTTTGAAAGGCCAAGAATGACATTCATTGTAACTACCGTTACTCTGGACATAGTTCAAAGTAACAGTGTGATGATTGACATGCAAGTTTTTAGTCAACCATCACATCCAGACCATGGACTGGGATCCTGAGAGATTAATTAATTTCACAAATCTTTCTGTAACAATGTATTTGCTTTTATGGTATTTATACAAAATGCATATAACATGAATGCCTGTAACAAATGTTCATATTAGATATTTCAAAACATGTACGGCAAGGTAACGGATATGATATTGGACTACTCTCTCAACTGATCAGCCAGTCCAAGCTCACATCCGTTACACTTTTGATTGAAATTGTAAACTGTGTCAATAACATATGAAAATACTGTTTTAAACTTTGATAAAAAATAGGCTACACTACCTTCTAAACATAAAAACTGAGTTAAATTGTATGTTTGTAGGCCAAGAATGACATTTATTGTAACTACCGTTACTCTTGACACAGTTTAAAGTAACAGTGTGATGATTGACATTTTAAGTTTTAAGTCAACCATCACGTCCAGACCATAAAAACTGAAAATTTTCCAATATAAACCATAATACCAGATACATGTTTACATTTTAATTTTCGTTTTTGAACTTTCATTAAAATTTAAATGCAAGATTAATTAATTTCAAGAGAAAGTGTAATATTCTGTTGATCAGTAACGGGCGTAATGATTGGACTTATTCGAGTCCAGACGTTCTGTCCAAGCAACAACCGTTACTAAATTCTTCTAAATAAGAAATTAACAGTGACTTTAACGTTATTGAAGTCACAATCATTCCACAGGCTAATTTTATATTTCTCAAACCACTACTGATAATTGAAGTGTTATAGAAATTGACAAACGAAATATGTTGGTAACGCACGTTACTTTTGACAAACATCAAGACAACAACTTATGTCAACATGCATCCGTTACCCTACGTCGTTATATCTAACAATCTAGCTAACAATCTGCCTAGTTGAAAACCCTGCTATGCGTGGGTTCATTTTCATCAAAAAAACATGCAGAGCATTAGTTAGTAATTTATCATAACGCGAATTATTCTTATAAATTGATAACGACTGTGAGTTTGGACATACATGGTCGATGTCAAACATCACATCCGTTTGCCTGGTCAATGCTGTTATCGGTGATATTCTCATTCTTTTCAAGGTTACGGTGGCGAGGCAGAAATCCATCGGCATTCTAAATGTGTCATTAAGATATGATCCTCAGTTTGATCATATTGTTGCAATAGGTTACAAAGATAATGTGTCACTTGGTAACTTGGTTTGGTTTGGTTTATTTTGTTTAACGTCCTATTAACAGCTAAGGTCATTTAAGGACGGCCTCCCGTGCGTGCGACATGTATGCGTGTGATAAGTGCGTATGTGTGTTTTGGGAGGCTGCGGTATGTTTGTTTTAAGTAAGGGACAGAACCAACAACCTTCCTCACAGGGACGAACGCTCAACTAAAGGCCAAAAGCGAGGCAATGTCAGGGGAGACATAAGGAAGAAGAAAGTTGTTCAGAAAGAAGAGAAAAGATGATATCCCAAATTAAGTCGCCTCTTCCGATCATGCAATTGGGGCAGGAAGTACAATTCTTACGCCCTACCTGCAGGGCAGACTTCGTATAAATGATTCACTGTGTTTGATAATCAGAAGAAAAAAAAACAAAAGAAGGAAGACAATATTGACTCGTGCCCTAATCGGGCCCCGATACATTGTACTCAATCGCCTAGCTACATGTAGATACAATTGAAATATATGCTACATACGAAATATCCCTAAAACTGTTTAGGTAGCTCCAATTAGGTTAAGTAACTCACCTTGAAAACTTGGTCTCTGTCCGCTTTAATACGTACGCGTCAATATGTACAGACTCTACGGGGACCAACACATCAAGTTCACGTGTCATGTATTAGTAAGATACAGGAACACAACCATATATATAGTGCTCCATGAACTCATGAACTCGCTAGAACTAATTTCTACGAAAGCCGATTGGGATCATTCTCGAAGGGGGAAAAATCACATACATGTCGATATTTTCATGGTGATCTCGCAAGATAAGTGACACAAAATTGTCGAATCTCTTATCAAGTGAGCACTGAAAATGCACTTTTTCCGGCCCCAAAACATGATGCACGGTGATTTTGATTTTGAATGTTGAATAGCGTGACATGACATTCAAATGTTATCACTGGCCAACGATGGAGGTTTTGAATGTTCAGCTGCTCGACATACAACATACGACATTCAGATTATGAATGTTTTGCAGCGCGGCATACAACATTCCACTTTTAAACGTTCCTCGACTCGATATACGACATACGAAATTAAGATTTTGAATGTTGTGCAGACTCAAATGGGACAATCTTATCGATAGCATGTGTCAAAAGCCAGCTTAACGCTAGGCTTCATCAGGTGCAATTAATCCTCCAAAACTGCTCTGCTGAAGCAAGTTTACATCTCGCTTGAGATAGTCCAAAATAAAGCGGCGAGATTAATGCTTAACCCCTGACTACATATCATAAAATGCGAGATATGTCATAAAAATGTTGGGTTTTTTTTTTAAATGTTTCAACCAACTCTTTTACAACACAGTAAGGAACTCTGGCTGACAATCATGGTTGAGAAGGGTGAAGGGTTGGTGCCGGCAATGCTTGCTGAACATTACCTTAACCAGACAGGGAAGTCGTGTGCTTGAAAACACATGTTGTGGGCAATTGTAGCAAACAGTCCCGCATCGTCGGATACCCACGATCGATTGCACTACGCTACACTTATTCCCGGGTGATAAGTGAAGTGTAACGCAGTGCAATCAGCCTTGGGTATCCGACGATGATAGTACTGAGGAAAAATAAACAACAGCCGAGATACAAACCTATAAGTGCTAAGCTATGCACGTTGAAATGTCCCAAAGACAATCGATCATAGACCGGAACCAGCTCTTAGAAGAAAAGTTCATTCGACAACTATGGAGATGTTTAAGTACCTACTCAACTGCACTAGTAATTGAAAGTTATCTGCGCTCCTTCTGCCCAATGATAATACGCCAGAAGTTTTTGTTTCAAAGTATAGATACCGATAGTAGTAAAAACAGTGTTGAAATAAACATGCGGTTACATTAAGTTACTCCGTGAAACAAATCTTACCGTCGTTAAACATATAAAACATATCCACTGGGCTGTGAATTTTATTCTCTAAAAAGCCCGATTAAATATATGTGTCGTTCTAAAATTAATTCTCAATATCAAATATATTATTCGTCAATATAAAAAAAACCGATATATTACACAACCTCAAGTCGGAAATAATTGACCAGGAAAATGTAGGTACCGATATAGCAATTAATGTATAAAGAAACAATGAAATGAAACTATAAGAATAATTTGTAAAGGTTAATATTGACCACATCTACTGAAGATTAACATATAACGGTACATATATTAATCGTAACATATTGTGTTTGTTTATTTATTTGTTTGTTTTTCAATTGTCAAACTTTGTTTGCTTAAATGTAGTGTTGACGGGGTACACAGATACGCCAATTTGATCAAGGATCACGTGACTACACAGGTGACGTTATTTGATGTACCATACCCTGTCTATGTCTTAAAGAAAATTGCGAGCGACGAGAGGAATACCTACCAAGGTAAATATATATCTTTATATATATATAAACATGTTGCTGGTTACAAATCACTTGAGGGGAACACTAGTGTTGAAATTATTACATTTATACATGTACACGTGTACATTGTATTAACGCCGATACATTCTATAAATAGATATCCCCGCCATTATTGAGAGACTGAAGGAGACCGCCTACATATATCCTGCAAAGCCATTATGTCACCAAACAGAAATTTCACCGTTTACAAGACTTCCGGACGCACGTTAGTACGATACAATTGTATGGAATCATATTTTCGTGCCTGCTGTCAATCGGCAACCGTCGGCACTTTCCATAACGAGAACGTATTTTCTCGTTAACGTGAAGTGCCGATGGTTCCCAATTGTCATCCTGTTTGTTGTAAAATTGAAGTGCAAATGAGGATGAAGGGCATGTATGTTTTATTGACGTATATGCTTCTGATTTTTGTAGGTTTACTTCAACCGAAACTAAAGATATAAACTTAATAGCGGAACTGAACAGACGCGCTTCTTCTCACAAAGATATTCTTCCTCCGCTCCAGGATTTGCAACAGGTAGAGTTCAAAAGAAAATCTTCAAATACTCTGAGAAAAGGAAACGATGCTTCCCGAGTGTGTCCGAATATGTAAATGCAAAGAGGTTCGTTACAAATGATATGATAGATGAGAATGGTCGTAATATATATTTATTGTAGAGAAAATTCATATACCGTGTGGGGCTCAGGATCAAAGAGACCGCTCCCTGGCCACCCGCGAGATTTTATACGAGCTCACGTGCGGAATTAGTTCCAATGAAGGGAGATAACTCCCTGCGTTTCACTGCAGGTCTCGCACACAACAAATTCAGTCAATCAGCTGGTGTTTCAACTGAACCAAGTCCCGAATGAACATGTGTTTCTTAGATTTGTGGTTGTTTTCTGAGTAAATAACAATCATAATGTACCTTTCTATACGCGAGAATATAGCGTAGTGTGGCAAATCAAAAATATACACTCCTACTGAAAATAGAATAACGTAGGATTCTAGATGTAAAAAGGCGGGAATACCCAAGGCGGGGGTTCCAGTCCACTGTTAATATAAGGGTTACTGTCTTCTAAGTACAGGTGTGCTCTTATATGCAATTACAAATATCAAATAACATCATGTTTCAGGTAGGGGAATCATTAAACTTTAAAGTGATATTAATTGAAATACATTTGAACTTAAAAGCAGAGATTGAGGGGCGAAGTCTCTTTGGAAATAAGATATAGTGAAATATTTAGTTGTGCGAGACCTACATATTTATCCCTACACATTGGGTCGCACACACAAATATATACGTGTAGGAATATATATTTATATATGCGTGTGCGACCCATCTCATATTATATCATATTTCATTTGTAACGGACCCCTGTGGTGTATGTAGATACACATGCACCGTTCATCAATCTTAAAGTTCAAAATACAAACCAGAACTACTTCCATTACCAGATGTTAGTTCTTTTAATTACATTTTCTAATTCATAAAATATTAATGATTTAATGTAAACATACGAAAATGAAATGTTTGACGTGAAAACATATTTCAATATTTCTCGTCTCAGCAATACTTAGATAGTTACAACCATCTGACCAAACGCCAGGTCATACTGAAGTCACAAGAAAAGAGGATATCTTTGCTGACAACGTGAAGAAATGGATGAGTTACAAAATGAAAGTAGAAAGAGCCACTTCCGCCCACATCGCCAAGATTAACAACTTCCGGCAAATGTTGTATAAAGAAAAACGCTAACGCCTTGATATGGTAGAGGTTTTGTGATAGAGTATTTTGACAGATTCAAGTACTATTTTTTGAACATGGTTTCTTTTTCATATTTCTAGAAACACTGATAATTATCTGAATTTTTTTCGAAAGAGTAAAGATCAGACTTCGATTCACGTTTTTATCTTAATACTTAGGGATAAGTGAAGAATGAAAGTAAGCCCTCTATTACAGATTCAACAAGAACTTTTTTTTTATATGTTTATTTTTCTTCATTTTTTCTTTTCTTTTTATTTATTTTTTGCAAATAGCAATGAATGAAAATCATAAATTTTGTACACATTGTGATATAAAATATGGCACACATGACTCCTAAACAGCTCACCTGGATTTTTTCAAACATACATATACATGTTTAACCATTGAAACAAGCTGTCGTAATTTCATCTAGCCTTTCACAATTGAAATTATCATAATATCAATATGAGGTGCAGTGATGCAGCTGTTAGGGCCGAAATTGTTCAATTCCTGTCCATATAACATGCAACTTACGAATAACTTATCTAAAGAAAAAACAAAGGGTTGTGTAATTTCTGGAAAACAATGAAGGCCTTTTCAAATCCATGCAGAAAATATGACTAATAAGTGATCAGAACAAATAAATACAATATGTGCTATTATGTTCAGGAAGAACCAGATGTTGAAACCAAAGTTCAATGTATGTCTTTAGTTACCGAGGTAAGAAAAACAGAAGAAACACATGTTTAAAGAAACATTCCTTTGTTCGAACGGCAGGTATGAATTACATAAAAAATATCAGCTTACACTCATATTTGTTTGGTTTAGTTTCTTATCATTTTTGCTTAACGTCATATTGCCAGCTAAGCTCATTTAAGTACGGCCTCCCGTGTGTGCAACATATGATGAATGCGTATATGTGTTTTGGGAGGCTGCGCTATGTTGGTGTTAAGTATCCTTGTGATAGGAACTTTTGCGATTATGTGCTATTATGTTCAGGAAGAACCAGATGTTGAAACCAAAATTCAATGTATGTCTTTAGTTACCGAGGTAAGAAAAACAGAAGAAACACATGTTTAAAGAAACATTCCTTTGTTCGAACGGCAGGTATGAATTACATAAAAAATATCAGCTTACACTCATATTTGTTTGGTTTAGTTTCTTATCATTTTTGCTTAACGTCATATTGCCAGCTAAGCTCATTTAAGTACGGCCTCCCGTGTGTGCAACATATGATGAATGCGTATATGTGTTTTGGGAGGCTGCGCTATGTTGGTGTTAAGTATCCTTGTGATAGGAACTTTTGCGATTTATAGTGCTACCTCACTAAAGCATACTGCGGAAGACACAAAGCAGGGCATTCCAACCGATCACATTATACTGACAACAGGCGGAAAAGACGTCCCAATACTTAGTAGGGTTTGAAACTACCACGTTTAAAGACTGTGATGGTTCTCGGCCAGAAAACAGAACCCATAGCTTTTCTCATGGGGGCGAAAGACCAAAGGCCAAAGGTCAGGCATTGTCAAGGGAGACATTAAGGAAGAAGAAAGACAAAAGAGGATATCCCAAAATAAGTCTCCTCCTACCATCATTCAATGGAGCAGCAGGTACAATTCTTATGACCTATCTACGGGGTTTGTGACTCAAAATGATTAAATATATATCATTTGAATATTCTGGCATGCCTTCTCTCCTTCATTTGGATATCACTTGACAACACATCCAACCGTAAACATGGCAAGCGATGTAAGTGTATTGTATTTGTGGTGATGATAAACCCCAATTATAGCTCGTTTTATCCAAGACTACTTATGTAACATACAAATCTAGTTAATGTGTTTAAAAAAATGAAAGAAAGTTCACGAACAAAAAAGACATCAGAGGGGATAATCACGCGCGTTGTGTTAACAAAACGTGCACAATGCATGTATTACTGAGATAGGACAAATACATAATGTACTTGTAAAATCATTTAGTTGTTATGTCTGTGATTTTCCAGCACGCTAGCAAGTGTAACTTCACACAAAACTTCCTTACGAACGCGTCAGACTGTCGAGTCGCGTATCCTGCAGAAGAAATGCTAATTCCTAGTTCTTCGACCGGCGCGGCCTCCTTTGCTCGCTTCAATCTTCCAATCAGGTTTCCGGTATTTATACCTTTTATGACGTTGACTATCTTGTCGTGCCCTCATTTCTAGTTGATCAGTGACCCATTCGCTAACCGTTACCTCGCGGAGCTGCGTCTGTTGCGGAAAATCTTTTTCGCACTTCGAGTCGAAGATTTTCAAAGACTTGAATTTTAAAGAACATTTGATTATATCAGAGTACTGGAACTTATCTTTATTACATAGTTTTTCTGACTAATTTTTATAACGAAATATTGATTTAAACATATTTTATTTGTATCAATATATACAAGAGGATTGGGCACAAGTTTTCAAACTTATATGAAGCCCTTTCCCAATTATCATGATTTTTTTACAATTTTTATACAAGATGACATGACATTTGAAATATTAACAATTATATTTGGGGAGAAAGAGAGAGGGAGAGACTGAGAGAGAGAGAAACAGAGAGAGAGGTATTACGATTCGAATTTATTCAAATATTCAATTGATAAATTTAGTTTAATTTTTTACTAAGCAAACAAACAAATCCGATTTCGATAGCAGAAGATTAAACTGTTCCCTGCACAATAATACACTGCTATTTCTAATGTCCGTAATATCCTGTTCCATGGTAAGCTTTCTCCGTTCGATCCATTGCCTTCTGGAAAAAAATATTCGTTTCTCTTGCGCTATCGGAATCGGAAGAGACTTTATAAATACATTTTTTTAACTGTCAATATATATATGTATGTATAATATTTCACAATATTGATTAAGAAAAGAGAAAACGGGGAATTAAAATCTTCTTGAGTCTTAATTGTATTTCTGAGTGATTTGGCTTATCATAAAATTATCTTCAATGGATAAATCATTGTTTCCATATAATAATAGTTGCAGGTCTAGTGGCATGAAATTGTTTAGATTTCGGAACAATTCGATTCTCTGTTCAAAGTAATTTTGACAAATAAAGAAGTAGTGGTATGCATCCTCAATAGGATGTCCACACTGACAATGGCGATGATCAATAAGATGTGATTGAAAAAGGTCATTTTTTAGAATACTACATTTGTTTCTTAATCTCGCATGCAATATATTAGATTTTCTATTTCCAACTGAGTAATGGGTAGGTACTTGTGTTCTATTTGAGATAGATTTTTTAAATACTGAATATGAGATACTATGTCTAATCTCTAGATCAAGTTGATTCCAAAGTCGAATAGTAGATGGGAAAAACGATTTGTTTGTTAGTTGAAGTCTGAAGTTCGATAAAGAGTAATTATTTGCATCACGTAGGTTATAATGTGAGTTTTCAGATACCAAGGGAGGTAATAAAGTGGATAAGTAACTAGGAGTGAGTTGGTTAGTAATTTTATAGAATAGTTGTAGTTTTCTTCTAGAACGACGATTTACAAGAGGTTCTAATCCACTTTCAGAGTATAAGAGTATGAGAGCCTGCTAGCAAAGGAAGATAATCCGGTAATTATTCTTGCAATTTCTAAATTTAATTTTACCAAATTATCTGCATCACTGAGAGAACATCCATCCCAAACCTCGCAACAATATATTAAAATAAAGGCAGAATATATGACTTGTAAATTTTAAACAGAGTTTGTCTATTTAAAATATATTTGAGCTTTCTGAGAATACTTACTTGTTTAGATACATTTTTGCATATGCTTTCAATGTGTCGAAACCATTTACAGTTTACATCTAATGTTACGCCTAGGTGTTTGTGGTGATCAACAAATTCTACATCTATATTATTAAATCTAATGTCTATAACATGTTCATGTTCATTATTTGAAATTATAAGGCTTCCGTTTTCAGAGGGTTAAATTTCACCAACCAGGTTTCTGCCCAATTTTAAATTTTTGCTAAGTCATCATTTATTTTAATTTCAATTTCAAATGGTGATCGACCAGAACATAATAAAGAGGTATCATCAGCAAATAATTTTGAAAGACTATCGAGATTATCAGATATGTCGTTTATGTAAAGAATAAAAAGTAGTGGGCCCAATACAGATCCTTGTGGCACGCCAGCATTAGTAGTCCTAACGGAAGATTTACTGTTTCCTACAAAAACATGCTGTTCCTGTTACTTACATAATTTTTTAACCAAATTAGAAGTTTCCCATTAATTCCATAATTCGCTAACTTTACATACAGTCCCTTATGCCACACACGATCGAACGCTTTGGAGATATCACAGAATACTAGACAGGTTGGTTGATTTCTTTTCCAAATTTTCACATAAGGTATGGTAAATTTCTATCATTTGATGGACGGTAGAATGACCAGATTGGAAACCAGATTGGTATCTATGAATAAGTGAGTTTTCAAGCAAATAGTTATTCAAATATTTAACAACTAAACGTTCAAAAACTTTACCGATAGTGCTGAGTAATGAAATAGGCCTATAATTAGAAGAAACGTGTTTATTTCCTCTTTTGAATAATGGCATAACTATTGCTAATTTCCAGTGTTCCGGGAAAATATCAGTATCAAGAGAGTATCTAAATATTAATGATATTGGGTAGGCTATAGAAAATGCTGTATTTTTTAACATATTGTGGCTAATTCCGTCGTGACCTACAGCTTTGTAAAGAGATAAAGATTGAAGTATGTCGGTAATGTCGCTGAGTTGAAAATGTATGAAATATTAAACATCTGAAGCCGTCCATGTTTTGTTGTGTTTAGTAAACAGAAAATACGTTATAACAAATAAGGGACAGGATTAACTAATGACGAGTGAGGGGTAATTGGTTTGGTTTGGTTTATTTTGTTTAACGTCCTATTAACATCTAAGGTCATGGTCCTGAAGTGCTACCGTGGAAAACATATCTCCACCAGTGACTCATATGTGTCTAATTTTCAAATCGTATATCGAAGTAGCCTTGCCTTTGTAAGACTAAAAACAGATAAAATATTTCTATGATGTAATTTCAGCAACGCCTGTGAGGCAAAATATTATAATTTACGTTTTAATAAATAAAAAAAGATTTTTCGATGATTTGATTAATGATGACATCAATTTTTATCGGATACTAATCACCATAAAAGTAAATGAGTTTATGTATAATAATATCGGATGTTTTAAATTAATCATTTTTTTAAAATCCCATTTACTCATTTTATTTTAATCACAGAAAAATAATATACATACCACATGAAAGCACGTTTTCTAAATTTTATTTTCATATCTAACTGACCATACTGAATATTTAACTGTTGGTTAATAAAATGGGCCATTTTTATACCAACCGCTTGAAATGACATCCATTTTGGCCAGCAGCAAGATCAATTCTATATCTAAAATTCTTAATTACTAATGCACATGTTTTTGTAGAAATTGTATTCTCATGGGAGAGCCTAGTTTAAGTCTACAAAAATCTCAGGAAGTGGATTGCAATCTCTATCTTTGAGATAAAGTCTAAAGGTATGAGGTGAAGTGAATGTGGCGACCACTCTGTATGGGGGTCATCAGCGATGAAATCTTTCTTCCAAAAATTGGATCTAACCACTCAAGAACAGTTTCTGCGGTATGTGGTGTGGTGTCATCCTGTTGAAACCACACTGATTTAAAATTGATCGTCAAAAATGAATTCTTGATTTCTGATATCAAAAATATTCGAGACTTTGATACTAAAAATTTAAAATTAATGATATTAAAAAATAGTGAATAAACTAGTAATTATCAATGTTGAAAGTACAAATAAGGGGAACACATTGGGCTATTAAAGTTTGCAGTCAGTATATGAAATAGCATGTCAGGACACGACGCATGACGTCATTCAAATATTTGGTTTGGTTTGGTTTATTTTGTTTAACGTCCTATTAGGGAACAACCAACCAATTGAAAAAATACATTTTTGAAACAGCCCCTGTGTATAGAACGTTGAGCCAAGGATAAAATGTCTGGCAGCCACTGATTGGCCAGTATGTTATGAAGTGAGAAAATAGATATGTAGCCTGATAGGTAACTATCAATAAGAAATGTTGATATAAATTTCGTAAGTGCGATTGGTTTTTTTCCCAAAAGTTCACGTAATAATAGTAAACATTTAAGATTTTTGAGAATTTTTACTGCGAAATTCACCTATTTTCAAAATGGCTACCCTGGAGAAAATTTGAGCTGAAGGACCCAACTTTTTTTTTTGATTAGGTGTTATATCTAGATCTATGTTAGACCCTAAACTTTTGTTATAAACCATAATCGTCATATTCAATTCAAGAATTTCAATGAAATAACCCAAAACGTTAACACTAAAGTCTATGGGAAAACAATTGGCTGGTTGGTCTCTATAGCGAGCTACCGCATATGACATTTTGTGCCATCTAGCGTCCCTGGAAACCAGATGATGGGACCTACTAGCACATTTTCGGACGGGATTCTCATCTTGGAGGCATTGAAGCAGAATTAAGAGAGAAATTGAGATTCAGGGGGGATTGATGATGAAAATATGACACATGTAGTGTTACAAGGAGGACCATAGACCGGACAGATACGGACATACATTCGATATTTCAATGGTAGCGGTATATATCGTGGCTCGGGGTACGGTGGTATGCTGGTTGTACTGCTGGCACTACCCCGGTTCAATGTGTGTGTGTGTGTGTCTGGTTGTTCTGTTGTCACTACCCCGATTCGGTATTCGGTGATGCGTTTGGTTGTTCTGTTGTCACTACCCCAGTTCAGTGTTTGGTGATATATCTGGTTATTGTTTGTTGTCACTTGCCCGGTTCCGTGTTCTGTGTCTGTGTTTCGACTCTTTATCTAAATAATGGCTCTACTCCTAATTTTTTTTTTCTCGTTCGGCTTTTTTTCTTCATTTTTTACAAAAAGACCAGAAATTAAGGGGTGGAGGAGATATCATTGAGTTATCTACCCCTGATCTTTATTCTATATCTTATTTGTTTATATTTCTGAGTAGCACGATTTCTATACTTGGCCATTAACCAAAAGCCAACACTTTAAATTCAAAGCTTATCAAGATATTAAAATTTACATTTCAAAATTAACTCAATTTTAATGTGGTTTTCTATTAAGAATTTCATATCCGGTACCAATAGAAGAATCAACCTACCAGCCTAAGACCTGCAGTCAGGCACTGCATATTTTGATAGCATATCCTTTGGTTCTATCCTGTTCCAGAAAAGTTATATTTGGAAAATGTGAAAGATGCTATAGGGAACAACCAACCAATTGAAAAAATATATTTTTGAAACAGCCCCTGTGTATAGAACGTTGAACAAAGGATAAAATGTCTGGCAGCCACTGATTGGCCAGTATGTTATGAAGTGAGAAAATATATATGAAGCCTGATAGGTAACTATCAATAAGAAATGTTGATATAAATTTCGTAATTTTGATTAGGTGTTATATCAGACCCTAAACTTTTGTTATAAACCATAATCGTCATATTCAATTCAAGAATTTCAATGAACTAATCCAAAACGTTAACACTAAAGTCTATGGGAAAACAATTGGTTGGTTGGTCTCTATAAACAGCTAAGGTCATTTAAGGACTGCCTCCCGTGCGTGCGACATGCGTGTGGTGAGTGCGTATGTGATTCGGGAGGCTGCGGTATGTTCGTGTTAAGTCTCCTTGTGATAGGCCGGAGTCTGAGGTTCAATCATATGGCTCCAAGATGATACAGAAAGATTTTACCGCAAACAATATGGGAGTTTCCAGATCGTGACACTTACCTACGATTCCTCCAGATTGTCCCTATTTCCAGTGATTGTGACGTACTCAAACCACGTAATTTAACATTATTTGAACTTTGTTTGAAACTCGCACGTGCCTCTGTTAATAAGCTATCATTGTAGGTTCTTTCAATTGCCCTTAGCGCTACTCTTAAGGCTGAATGTTGAATTACATCTAGATCTTTTAATACTTTGTCGCTACCTGTATTACATACCTGGCAGCAATATCTAACCTAGATCTAATAACGTTTTATATAACATTAAATAGGTAGTTTCATTTGCGCTAAACTTACATCCTGAAATACACCTCTTGCCTTTTTTTGGCAATTCTCTTTAATGTATTGGATATGTTAACTCCAAGTTAGCTTATGGTCTATTACCTTGCCTAAGTGCCTACGTTGTTTGTCAAACTTGAGTTTAGTTTGGCCTAAGTATAATTCCTGAAGTTTCTACTTTTGGAGAAATACATAGCTACAGTTTCCTATTTAGATGGTTTAAATTCACACTTGTCAGTCCACTCATTGACTGCTGTCAAATTCATCTAGATATGTTTAGTTAAATATTCAATGTTTTGCCTTTACTTCAAATACATCTATCATCTGCAAATTGCGCTAACCTGGTCTGATTATGAAGCGTCTCTGACAGAGAATTAATGTAGATTTCAAAAAGAGTAGGGGAGATTACGCTTCCCTGTGCTACAGCGTTCCCTTGTTCATATCGGTCTGATAACGTGTCATGTATTCTAACCTAAATCAAACGGTGTTTTAGAAATCTATTTACAAATTTGAATATGCTACCAGTACCAGTTATACCATGATTTTAAGTGAAACTAAAAGACCATCATGCCAAATAAGATCATATGCGTTTTCAAGATCTGAAAAGACATCTAGTATGCTAGGTTTTAGGTTGAAATCTTCTTTATATCTGAGTTGAGATTAAGAAGGGGTGTTTTTAGCGTTGATAAACCGTTACAGAACCCGCTCTGTTCCTTGTTTATGATACATGAGCATTCAAATGAATTTATTAGCCTGTTGTTTATCATAGTGTCTATAACTTTGCAAAGATAGGATGTTAATGGTATGGGCCTTATATATGGGCCTGCGAATTTTTACCTGGTTTTAGTATAGGTATTCGCCCTGCAGGTAGGGCGTAAGAATTGTACCTGCTGACCCCAATGCATAATCGTAAGAGGCGACTAAATTTGGGATCTTATCTGTAATCTTTCTGAACAACTTTCTTCTTCCCGTCTCCCTTGACAATGTCTCACTTTGGTCTTCAGTTTAGCGTTTGCCCCTGAGAGGAAGGCTTTGGGTTCTGTCCCCTAGTCGAGACATACCCAAGTCTTAAAAAATGGTAGTTGTCTAGACATCTACTCATGCTTAGCGCTCAGCATTTTTGGAGTTGGACGACTGGTTCGTCCATTGTCAGTATAATGAGACCGGTTGGGGTGTCCTGCTAGGTGTCTTCGGCAGTATGCTTCAGTGAGGTAGCGCTATAAATGGGCAAAAGTTCCAGCCTATTACCAGCAAACTTAACAAAAACATAACGCAGCCTCCCAAAACACATACGCAGTCACTACACGCATACATGTCGCACGCAAGAGGGCCTTCCTTAAATGACCTTAGTTCTTAATAGAACGTAAAACAAAATAAACCAAATATAGTATAGGTATAATTACGGCTATTTCCACGCTTCATGTATAATTCCCTGTTCCAACATGTCTGCTCTGCTGATAAGACGTATTGCTCCCGTTGCATAATCGTAAGAGGCGACTAAATTTGGAATCTTATATTTTCTATTCCTTCTGAACAACTTTCTTCTTTTGGCGTTTGGTTGAGCGCCAGTTGAGTGGATGGAACACAAAATCACAAACAGCCCAGGCTAATATAACCTCGTGGTTTAATGGTCGAGCAGGAGAACGGAAAACAACAAGCGAATGTAACATACAAAATACACCGGATAACAATATCCGGAATTGACGTGTATAAACTACAATACCAATATTGGCGCTACCCTTTTTTCTTTTGTCAAAAGATATGCTTATCAGAGTTCACATTGTTCTCTCAATGTTTATGGCACTTCTATAGGTTGGTAGCAATGGAAAATCATTCAAATAGAGTAAACAAAATTACAAGTTAAGACTACCGGTCTTCAAAGAAAACAGAGGAGTCTAGGATATACCATTAAAACAGCTAATACAACTCGTAGTCTGCAAGACGCGTGGGCATCTGCTTTGTGCGACTGGAACGTCTGGGAGCATCACTGAGCGGGAGAGTCTGATTAAAGTTAGTAGTGGGTGAAACAACTTCAGTGTCACTATCAGTGGTAGCGTTGAAACAACCAGTGTCACTTCCAGGAGATGTGTGATTATTGGAAGAGTCAGCACCACCTCTGACGTCATCAGGGGGACTAGTGCTAGTGTCCTGATCGCGAACAGGAGGCTGGGATATTACTGACGGGATATCCGGTTGCTGGGGTGGATTAGCATGTTCGACATGTTGGGGACAGTCATCACTAATCCATCTGTCACCCTGACACGGACTGATGACAACCACATCACTGTCGTGTGATTCAACTTTGTAGCATTCCTTGAGGCGAACGCGATACGAACCTTCGCGAAGTTGGTTGCCGACAAATTTTCGAATATTGCACCATGGGTGATCGATGCTGGTGACTAAATATCGATCCCTTGCTCGAGATTTGTTGCGGTCAGAATAGAGGTATACGAGATCCCCTGTTTTGAGTAACGGAGTAGGCAGTACACGACCAGAAGGGGTTTTGCTTTTTTCACTGTGAGCATGGTTTTCAATGCGAGATCGGTTTTGTTGGATGATGAGATCACGGTCGCTAATGGGGATCTGTCTGTTAAAAAACTGATCTCTTTGGGTCAACATTTCACGAGATGATAAACCACGTCCTCTGATTCTCGTATTTAAGCGTGCTGTAGCCGACGCGAGTAGCAACGGAGTTATTGCTCTGCATCCGGGCTCCAAGCGGAGAATTTCACATTCAAGCTCCTGAATTGCCTTTTCTGCTACAGGATTCTTGTTAGGGTTCTTAGCATTTCCGACCTCGATCGAAAGCCTATACTGGTGAAGAATGTCATCATTTAATAAGGCTTTAAAGCCTGGAGCCGGGTCAGTTCGTACAATAGCAAACGGGCCATCTAGAGGGTGATGTTCGATGCATAGGCGGATAAGTCCTTCACGTAGAGTGTCGTGGCGTTCATCGGGGAGAAGTGTAGCAGATGTGTAGGATGTAACGCATTCGCGGACGACAAGAATAAGCTGTCGTTCCCTTTTAATGACATCAGCAGCGAAACAACTTCCGACTGTGTCGGCAGGTTCACTTGTGGTTTGGTCTTTAACAAAAGCAGGGACACTCTTAAGAGCTGCGCACTGGTGGCACCCGTCGGATACGCGACTGATGGCGGCATCCAAGTCCAAGGCATAAAAATAGCGGCTGACCACAGTCTTGAGCTGATGAGAAGTTGGATGATCAAGCTTTATATGTAAAGACGTTAGAAGTCCGTCAAGAACCTGACGTGGGACAACTACACAGTCGGCAGAGGGAGAGAGTGGTGTATGACGTCGTACCACGAGAAGGCCATCGCTGGAAAGGGTGGCAACATTGAGGTAACGCTTCACGTCACGTATGTTAGTTTGTTTTTTTGAAGGACGTGTACCTTGACGCAAGTGGGCACACGAGCGTCGGAGATCCGCGCATTCCGACTGAATTGATAACCATGCTGAACGACTGGTAAACGGGAGTTTAACTGATCCGTCAAGTACTTCAGAAACCAAGAGACGGCGGACAGCCGTGTTGGATGTAGATGCAACAAAGGAACAAATTTGACATGTAGGCTCCAAACACTCAGTAGCGTTACGGCTTGCGAAGTCCGATGGTAAAATAGCTGATCCTGCGACATGCCTGATTGAAATTTGATACCTGCTGGCTGTTGAAAGGAAGGTTGTGACGCGTGGACTTGCAGAAAATTCTCCTTTACATAGCTTCCCGTACGCTTGAACACAGGGTTTACTGTCTGTAAGGACGCAAGGAGTTTGCGAAGATTGGATTAGGTATGGGCTGAAATGTTTGACGGCAGCAGCTATTGATAGCGCCTCGATTTCACATGGAAGCCAATTAACTTGGTTTTTCCTGAGTTTAGCGCTAAAATACCCAGCAACTTCCACGTTGCCATCTCGAGAAATGTACAAAGTAGCACCAAGTCCTGGGTTTTTCACTGCACCGTCTAGTCACAATCCATAACTGATCATCAGGACGAGGAAGGGTGATGGAACGACTTGTTGATAACGCATCCTGGGCTTTCGCGAAAGAATGTAGAAGCTCGTCAGTCCAATGTAGTTTTTCCTTTGATTCACGTCCAGCGACGGCATCGTCAAGAGCGGAAAGTATGACAGCGGTATGTTTCACGACTCTGGATAGCACTTTATATGCACCAATAAAAGACCTTAGTCCTGTGACAGTGGTGGGAGGCGGGCAGCAAGACAAAGTAGCTATCCGGTGAGGACTGGCTTGAATAGTCCCGAGACGCCATATCCATCCGAGAATGGTTGTCTGCTTTGGAGCTATGACGGTTTTGTGGGCAGAGAGGCGAAGACCACATCGACGCAACGCACTGAGAACAGCTTTCCATATAGCAAGTAGTTCGTCAAGTGAGTTAGCACCACAGTATAAATCATCGGCGACCTTGGCAACGTTCCCCTGCTCAACAAGGTCGCCAAGGACACGACAAGTCAGCTCCTCTAGGGCAGTTTCTGAACCTGGCATACCCGTAGCAGTGCGGGTGTAGACGCGTACGCCTTTGAAAGGGGTGACAACGCCACAAAACTTCATAGAGTCCTTCGAGAGAGGAATTTGGTAAAATGCCTGGCTGAGATCTGTACTTATTATGTACTTCCACTGAGCAATTTGTCGTAGCGTCGCATCAACATTGGGCATTAGAGACGGCTGTGGCTTACTGTATCTGCCTACATCAGCAAATGCTGTGACTAAACGAAAGCCTCCGCGGGGTTTTTTCACAAGAAAAGAAGGATTGACGTATTCTACGGCCACGTCCACATCTTCCGGTCGGCGGAAGACACCCAAGTCTTCGAGTTCGTCAAACTTGGCTTGCAGTTCCTGTAGCTGGTTTCGGGAGTATTGTGGGACGCGTCCTTTACGTTGAGGGGGCAAAACTGGTCCCATGTTGACCCGGGCTTTGAAAGCACCGGCAGCTCCGTTGTATACTTTGATTTTGGGATCAAATACTTCACTGAATTCCGTCAGAACATTCCGGAAGTGTGCGCGAACAGCATCAGTCATAATATTGTCAGGGTCAAGACTGACCAGGCGGATACTGTCGGATGGGTCGGGAGTTTTAGACTGTTTGGGCGCAATTGGCGTTGGTTCAGTAGTAGTTGTGATGTCCGGTACGACGGTCGTACGAGCCATGCAAACGTGATCATGCCTTTTCACAGAGACAGGCTCACTTGTGAGATTAGGCAAACGAATTTTCCCTGATATGCTTTTAACGATTGTTGGCTTAGGCCAGTCCGGAGTGTGTCTCTCGACAGAATCACAGTGGGGTTCAATTGGACGTCGCCATCGGAACCAGCAAACTCCTCTGGGAGATCAATTTCCAGGAACTCACCAGGCCATACGACAGACCTAGTGGGCGCACGGAGAACACAGGCGCGTCTCACTGCATGCCTATCCGCAGAAGTTTTTACAGAACCATACACATACACGTGGGAGTTTTTGAGGATGACCTCTCGCTTGGAAGGGCGTATGGATATGTCGTTTCTCTCCATGAAAGGTATGCCCGCCAATACATCGGAGTCTAGATTATCGACGACAAGGCCTTCAAAGAAAAGATCGTGCCCATCACGAGAAAAGTGAGTACGGGTCTCTCCGATAACTTTGAGCAAAGAAGATCCATCAGCCTGATGTGCGGATTGGGTACTTCCTGTTATTTTTGCACCTAGGAGCTCGGCACAAGATGCCTTCATCATATTACCAGTCGCACCACTATCTATGGTAAGTCGAACAGGGATATGACCATGGAAGGTGTCCAGGTAAGGTGATTGTCGAATAACAACTCGCTGTATGAGATCGGGGCCTTCGTTGGAGTCAGGGTTATCAGAATCGTCGTTGGTAGCGTTTTCATCTAAACCGACGACTGTGCGAGCCTTGGCTATAAAACTTCTGTCACCAGGCGGAAGAAATGTACACTTGCTGAGAAAGTGGTCATGTGGCCTCTTAGCTTCCTTGCAAAGCGGACAAACGCGTTTGTTTCTTGCACCATGAAAAACAGTTTTTGATTTTGGGAAGCTTGACACGGCGGCTCGCATAGCTTTAGCGTCCTCACCAGCCTGTAATTCTTCACACAATGAGTCTAAAGCCTGAGAGATTTCTGGCTTGATTGAGGCCAACGTACGAGATCTGAGTTCAGTACCATAACGCTGTTTGACAAGTTTCGGTAAATCCGGGTTTATCAGACGTAACCAGGTTAACACAACGAAATTTTCCAGGGACGGTGAAAGTTCTTCGTCCTCGGTGACTTCCTCCCCGTGATGACTAATGCCGGAATCTTTGCACAAGAGATTGTCCTCAACAAATGCGATAAGGCGTTGGTACAAATCTTCCGGTCGTTCGTTTGGGTCTAATTTTATACTTGAAAAGTCAATAAAGTGGGCCCCGGTTGATTGAAAACCATAATGTAAGCGAATGGTTTGCCATATTTGGTCAATAGAAATGGAGTTCTTAACAATGGTGTTTCTAGATACGACCGGACAATAGTTGGCTATTTGGCCTAACATTAACTCCAACATGTTGACCTTTTGTTCACGAGTCCGACGATTGCGTTGAGGAACCTCGTCACCATCATTCACAAATCCACGGAAAGCGGATGCTTTTGATTTCTTTAACCAGTGGGCACCGTCGACCAAAAACGGGGCGAAGTTGGGGTCTAATGAAAGTGTATATAATAAGTTCTGACGCCAATTTTCGAAAGAGTTCACTGTTTCGATTTTGGTTAAACACCATTGTTTTGGTGCTCTGTGTGTGTTAGCCATTGTGATGAGCTATACTGTACTGTACTGTAAATAGACTGGGCTATCCTCGGTAGACTTTACTACGGTATGACTTCTGTGTTTAGCGTGTCCGATGTATAACATGTACTTACAAAGTTTGTTTGTAGTCAGGAGTGAGATCGTAAATCGCTGCCACCACGCCAGTTGAGTGGATGGAACACAAAATCACAAACAGCCCAGGCTAATATTACCTCGTGGTTTAATGGTCGAGCAGGAGAACGGAAAACAACAAGCGAATGTAACATACAAAATACACCGGATAACAATATCCGGAATTGACGTGTATAAACTACAATACCAATATTGGCGGAGCGTTCGCCGCTAGCCAAGACATACCACTCTTAAAAATTGGTAGTTGCTGCTCCTGCTTAGCGCTCAGCATATTAGAGTGGGACGACTTCTTCGCCCGTTGTCAGTATAATGTGACTGGGTGGGGTGTGCTGATTGGTGTCTTCGGCAGTATGTGAGTTTTTGGAAGCTGCGATATGTTCGTGTTAAGTCTCCTTGTGATAGGCCGGAACTTTTGCCGATTTTTAGTGCTACTTCACTGAAGCATACTGCCGAAGACGCCCAGCAAGCAGCACACCCCACCCGGTCATAATATATTATACTGACAACGGGCGAACAAGTCGTCTCCCTCCTAATTTGTTTACAGCTTTATCTACACTGGGGAACTTATATAAAAGTAAGCAACTTTGTTTCCGCTATTTCTCATTAAGTACTGAAAGGATCTTTATCAAATTTCATATATGCAGACTCACCTCGATCCTTTGATTGATGTGTATATATATGCGTGTGTGATTCAGTGGTGGTTGTCAAAATCCCTCTGGGATCTCGTTTTATTAGTGTAATAATTTTGTCCCTTTTTTATTCTTTTTTCAAAGTTTTTTTTTCAGCCATTGTGAAAATATTGTCAAAGTACATCGTTCACAATTATCTACCAGATGACTTTAAGATACTTTTAGGTTATCCCGAGGAACCTTTGACACCCCTCTCAGTAATCTGGGAGATATACCAGAACTTGCGAGGCGGAAAACAACTGCAGGAAGACCTCAGGTTTCCCTTGAACAAGATCTTTTAATGACCCTCTCGTAAATAGTGTCACAGGAAACTGTCAAATCGATATGTGATCGAGTCAATGTACAAGAAGCTACTTTTATTGCCCACAATAAGAGAATTTCAGATGTTTGTTCTAGCGCTCTTTGCGAGAAATTCATCAGATGACCCAGTGATGTTGAAAAGCTAAAGGTGGCGACATCCTCTGAAAGCGTTAGGGGATTTCCTGGCACAATGTGTGCAATAGATGATGCCCATATCCAGATGACTCCACCTGCTGAAAATGAGGCAGCTTATGCAAACCGTAAGAACTTCCACTCAATTAAATTGCAAGCGGTGTGCAAGCAGGGATCAAGGCAGGATTTGGGGAAGTATACCCTTTTTACTGTGGTTGGGAAATATAGGAGGCCAAAGGCCTCCGATCGAGCGTCGAAGACGCTCGCCAGCGGGAGAGCACGAGAGGGTGGCTCCGCCCCCCTCTCGTAAGGGGGTACGGGGGTTCTCCCCCGAAAAATTTTGCATTCGTAGATGCAAGGAGATGGCTTTTCGGCACTTTTAAGTGATCCAAACCTTCAAATTTTAGTTCAGATTTTTGTATAAATATATATATATACAAAGGGGAGTTTTAATTATTATGACATGATAAGGTCACTCAGTTCAAGCCAATAGTAATTTTTATCAATGGCAAGTATAGTTATATGCATTAATCAGCTGAGCATTATCATAATTGCCCTTAAAGCTAATTTAAAATTACTATGGAGTCTGTTATATTTAAATAAAACATAGCAAATTTTAATAACAATGGAAGAAAAAGCAACAAACCACCAGACATGTATGCTGTAATTGATTGTAATGTCTTTGGACCTATCATCACCGCATGCTTCATCTATAGCCATTTTAATACCTTGGTCGGATCCCACGGCCTGGTCCGATCTACTTTGACCTTCACTTGGAGTTTGTGCACTGGCATGACGTTCCGAATCCCCGTTGTCGGTAGGAATTGATATTGGGGATTTAGGGACTTTTATAAATATGCTATCTATTTTAGCAGTCGTCTTTGTCTCATTATGTTTTAGTCTTTTAACGTAGTACTCCGCTTTGTCAGACATGATAAGTTATGTTGTTTTGAGACGTCACACAAACGCTTGAAGCATCCCGGTCATTAATATGTTTGTATCACGGCAAGGTGCGTTCGATAAAGTTTTACCTGTTTGCCGTCCCAGTAACACTGATTTTAATCGTTTTCGCAGATCGAACGCACCTCAGACCACGACGTTCTGAACTCTCTAGAATCTACATACAGCGCGTGTGTAATATCGTCAGATCTTGGAACACATTTCTTGCGACTTCTGGAACTGTTTTTATCTATTTTGGCTGGGAGGAAAGAAATCTTTGAGAAGGGGACTTTTTTATGTGACTTTTAACAAGTTTTTTGGGGGGAATTTTAGGAGAAAGGGGAATTTATATCTCTAGGGGAAATTTACCGATAAACGGTAAAAAAATAAGGCTGGATTGATCCCTGGCAAGCATGATAGTGCGTTCACGGATATGTACAATGGGTGGCCAGGAAGAGTCAATGACGCTCGCGTTTTTCACAATTCTCCTTTGTGTGAAAATCTTTCTGCCGTGGTTGGACAAAACCATATTATAGGTGATTGTGCGTATCCACTTTCACGTTTCTTGATGAAACCATACCGGGACAACGATCATCTGTCAAATGCTGAAAAGCCCTTCAACAAATCTTTATGTAGTTCCAGAACAGTCATAGAACATACGTTAGGGATAATGAAATGATTCCGTAGACTCCAGAATATCAACAGGCACAGTATTGAGTACATTGTTAAAGCTGTGATAACAACTTGTATTTTGCACAACATTTGCATTCTGAATGACGATGAACTTGATGATCATTTTGAAGCAGAAGTTGAAGATGACAATTGTGGCTGAAATGTCTCTTCAGGTGATGCTGGATGGATATTGGAGCACTTGTTTCTCACTGGTCAGATCATGCATCTTGCCTATTCATGATTTGACAGGAACAACTTTACACTGAGAAGGTTATTCATTGTGTGTATACACGGAACTTAATGTCTCTACATTGGTTTCTATGCTAAAGTAATCTTGTTCGTTATAAAAACAAAGAACACCTGTAAAAAACACAAACACTAAACTTTATTTTACTAACATAATAATGAAATAAATTCACTGTAATCTGAAAATGTTACGGATCGAATTACTTGAACTGAATAATGAAGACTATTATCTGATTAAAGTACACATGACATGTACTTGTTTAAATGTTTTCTAATAATTATATGATCCTGGCACCTGCATGTACCGAAACAATAATAAGAGCCCCAAGGGCCTTAACGGTCATCTGACTCTTATGTCCTTTGTACTATTGTAATATACATACCGAAACTTCGTCTCAGGTGACCCAAAAACGAGATCCCAAAGGGATCTTAGCGCCTACCACAGAATGATCTGTATTTGGTTCTATGTCAAACTGATCTTTTCTCTACTTTCTTTTCTTCCTCTTATATAACTTTTATCTGATAACATAAACAAGTGGAATCTACATGTGAAGTTTGACAAATAGCCCTCCAGTACTATTTCAAGAAAAGGTGATCATAAATATCGATTCTCAAACTCCAAGATGGCCGCCTATCCGCCTTTTTGTTTTTCTGATCAAAAATCTAAATTCAAATGGTACAAGTAGGGACCAAGTGGAGCTGGCATATGAGGTTTAAGGAATATCCCTCCAGTAGCGATAACAAGGTTTTTTTTTCTGACGGACGAACAAGATGGACAACAGACCACGGATGCAGGGCGATTTGAATAGCCCACCATCTGATGTTGGTGGGCTAATAACAGTATCAACAACCTTTGAATATCTTTTCCTATAAAATAAAAATGACCTTTAGTAAAGAGATTCGCTCAATACATTATTTCTTTTGTGACTCCGCAATATTGTTTAATATCGATGACAGGCATTGTAGAACTTTCATCTGCTCTTTGTGTCTTTCATCAGCCTGTTTTCTTGCCTCGTCTGCTCTTTTAACATAATCAGCATCCCTATTACCATCCTGGTAGAAAAAGAGGAGAGAAAATCAAACATTTGAAGTGCTCCAGATGTTTTCCTTTTCTTCCTATCTTTTTCCGACGTTTCCTTGCTGCGTTTGTTGCATGAACCTGTAGGATTTGCGTGTGAATTATCATCATTCTCATCATCACTAGTAGGAGCCAGTGAAGCAGCACTAGTAGCAGGCCTAGAAGTGTGTTTACTCTGACTGCTTAACACAAAATTTGGTTTTGTGGTATGAGATTCTCCGATTATGTCATTCATTTCTTCAAGATATTCGAACGCTCTTCTACCTGCTCCTGTTGTGTTTGCTTGATCGTTATTCTTTCGATAGGCTGGCAGTGTCGTCTTATATCTGCCCTCTATTTGAGCTGCAGTGAAATTGCTTTTATTATTATTAATATTTATTATTACATTTATTTTTCAAAGGTGATTCTTCCTTTACTGTTGCATTATCGAAAAGGAACAATTGGTCTTGTATGCAACCAGGAGTAGCTTCGATCTTTCTTTTGTCCAGACAGAATTGTTGTTGCTGACCAATTTTTGATATCCTGTAAAAGCACGCACCCCTTTGGAGATAGTTGGCTAATGTGCATTGGATCGGGTCTGTGCGAGGCGTGAAAATGCCGCTTAGACATCTGTACAGGGGGTACCGTCCACGCGGTATGACGGGTCACCTGGGTGGTGCATAGGACAAGGGTGATACCCGAAGGTAATATCCGTTTGTCTCTGACGTCACTGGTAACGCCGGAAGATGTCCCCGCGCACACGCCCTGCATGGAGGGGATAATGTTTCCTTTCTATCGGAGTAAGGACAACCACCGCAGATTTTGAGATTGTAGATATCTGCTGAGCCATGGTAGGGATGGTTACTAAAAGGAGGAACAAATGTAAGTTATATGTAAAGGAGAATTTAATTGCCCGAAAAAAACACAAATAAAGACGGTATTGAGTATCTTTCCGAGCAACGATTTCGTTACCTGTAAGAGGGGAAGTAACTCTTATAGAAATTAGAGATAAATAAATTGCGTTACAGTAATATGAAGGGGAGATGGTAAAGACTAAAGTATTTGTACAGGTGTCTGGTAAAGATGGCCGAGAGAGGTCAGTCACGCGTGAAGGTGAATGTGAGAGACCAGGTCAGAGATAAACAATAGAATAGGTACTTCTATCGTTAGGGGATTAAGTGGCAGATTTTAAGGGGGTCTTGAAATCTGCGAGAGAAGATAGAATAGATAGATATGGTTTAGAGTCAAATGTTTTTGTAATTAAGTATACAAGGTCACGAGGTGTTATTCTTTTGTGCATTATTCCTGCTAATTTTATATCTATGCCTTCGCTCCGGTAACTATTTACCGTTTTATCAGATCATGTTGTTAAGATAAATCATCTTTCTTCCTATAATTTATCAATTCAAATATATCCTTTTAGAACACACTATTTGATTATGCAAAAATCAATCAGGGCCATTTAATTGCGGCACTTACTGATTTTAGTAAACATTGATTATCAAATAAATACTGCCTTTGTGTGCTAATTTTCTCTAAAAATACTTGTCCAATCATTTTCAGATAGAAATCAGTGAAAAGCTGAATAAATTTCCCGTGTCACGATTCAGTTTCTGTTAGAAATTGTTTTGAAAAAAAACCTTTAATTTTGCACACACACAAAAAAATAGCAACAATTTCTAAGGGTTGTGCTTACTGATTATGCTTCCTTTTGTGTGTAAATGTTCTTAAAAGATACTTGTCTCGTACAAAGAGACAAGTTTAGTTCATATTCACACCATCACATCACAATATTGAGTTGAAAATTTTATTTTACAACAGTTGCGATACAAGTTATACCAGCTTACATACACATAATTGTTTGTCCGAAAGTGTCCGAGAGGATCAGAGAAAACACATGTGGTCATGATCAGAAAAGCCAAAAAGTGACATGAACCCATATCTACTCATGATCACGTCCAATCGGTGTAGGAGAATTACCACTGTTCACCCGACCACCCTGTCCGGGTAAAATGTCATATACGTCACACTAATTTTATAAATAAAGCATGCACCGTACAGATTTGTGTAAAAGCTATGTCCTGAACCCCTTGACATGCTTAGTTCATATTCTCCCCACAACACACAAGATCTTGTCCTTTGGCGATTCAATATCTACCCTGACTCGAGAAAATATTTGGATAGCCTCCCTTATGTTGTTGAGTGAGGAAGTCATTATCTACAACAAGAAAACTGATCACCAAAACAATCTTAAATTTAATTCAATATTACTTCATGGTTAAATTTCCGTCTTTTGACTTGGCAATTGCTTCAAGGCAAGCATTATCACCGTTCTGTTTAAGGTTGTCTCTCAGACGGATGTTTTCTAGGATGTGATCATCTATCCACTTCGGCTGAGACGACTTTTTGACTCCCCTTTGCAGTCTAGGTGCATGCTGGTCGACAATACTAAGACAAAGGTCTATCCAAGCTCGGAGTGTATCGTCAACGTCCGAAAAGGACTCAATTACAGACCAAGGTACCGAGTTCAAGGTCATTTAGGACTGACTGTGTATGAAAGTTTTTAAATGATCTGTAAAGTATTCAAACTTTGTAATAAATTTACGTTTCCTTACGAAACACACGAGAAAGTGATCACTGAAGCCATTCACTACAACTTTAAGCAGTGGAATGTGTTCTGAAGCCAAGGTATATACGTGGTTTATTTAAGTCCTAGCTTCATAAACACGAGTAGGTTCCTGAACCATTTGATGTTTACACTTGAAGTGATGTCAGTCAAGGACCATGGCTGAGAGTTTAACATGTCAATGTTGTAATCGCTAGTGATGATAATTTCAAAGTGTATTTTGAAATCTGCAAACACACAAAACATTTTATAGCTTATTAGCAACTGAAGAGTAAGCATTGACCAATCAAATTAGAAATTAGATCTCTTGATCTCTTGGCGTCTTGCTTATTGAGAAGACATTTAAAGGTTTAAGCTCACCTTAAATTGAAGATCAATGTCACACATTTGAACATAGTTAGTAGCCCTTATTTATCTCTACGTGCTCGGTATCAGGTGTCCAGATACTTTATCAATAATCCTCCACCTCTGGGTTGTTGCCTGGTACTGACAGTATACCGGAGGTTTTCCTCGGGGTGCTCCGGCTTTCCCCCAACTTCTTCGTTTGTTTACAGCCTACCACTGGACAGGGAATGATGATTCAGTGTTTTTTATCATTTATTTATCAACACAACATGGCATGAATATATAACTGTGTCGTGTGTTATAATGTTGATTATATCAGCACTTGTGTGTATATATTCAATGGGATATTGGGTATAGCTTTCCCATGTGACACCCAACTCTTCACGTCTCGACGGTGAGTGGGGGTAACGGATCGATGCCGTTGTTGATCACAACGTTGCAACTTTTTTTTTCGAGTTTTATTTTATTTCAAGTGCAGCAATGCTATATCTTTTTCAAGTGCAGCAATAAATGCAACAATTTTGTGGGTGTGATAACCATTTATCAAAAAATAAATTGATATTTCTTCTTGACTTAGCTGTACAAGCAACTATTAGCTCCGCCAGGACTATCAGATGCTCCACAAAATGATTTTATAATGATATAATGATTCCCGTTAGTAACTAAGCGGCTCAAGCAACTAAGCACTGTTAGTACATGTAGAATCAACTGTTCATGTGGACTGCATCATGACCTTTGCTTGAGAATGATACAGAGAGAAACAAGTGGGGAGGCATATATGTTTCCTGCATTCTGTACAGCTAAATTTAGTTTGGCTGGCCTTGTCTTGCAGTCCACTCTTACAACGCATGTAGCATACATGGCACCGTGATCATGACTGTAGTGTTCAGGGAGATGGTGTTCTGTCAGTCGTTCATCCAATGGCAACAAAGATGGCCTTCCTTTTCCTGGCAGTGGAGGTGAATCCATCCACCAACCCCCTCATCACGCTCTGTGTGCACTGCAGGAAAGAAAGCTGCTGTTTGCCTTGTCCTGGTTGGTGGTTTGGACTCTGGAGGAATAGCTGATAAGCATTAAGCTTCATTATATCCAGAAGCCTGAAGAAAACCTTCAGTCTATTTCCTGGATTTATGACTGAAAGCATAGTATTGCATATACTGATCTGCTTTGTCTACACCTCCAATATGGGAAGTGTAGTCAGCAATGACCTTTGGGCAGCGAAAGTTCTCCCTAACAGAAGTACCATCCTCCTGTTTCACTAGGCGTTGTACCTCTGCTGTTGTTTCATCATGTATTGTTGACAGAGCAGTAACACACTTTTTGTCCTTCCAGACAACAGCTAGAAGAGGCCCTTTTTGCCTGAAGGCCATATCTCCTCTACGTAATACTCCCTCTGGCCTTTTCTGCATAATATCTCTCTGGAGACCACGGCGGTTGAACCTAAATGTGCCACATGCATATGTATTTGCACTGAACAGGGATGATAGAAAGTCAGGAGAAGTGTAATAATTGTTAATGTACACATGGTAGCCTTGCCCCTGAATGCGAGCTCCCTTCAAACACTTGTTCACCACTCTGCTGGCTAGAGCACCTTCCGAATGGTAGTGTCTTCCTGCAATCAATGGAAATTAGTGTGCTTGGGAAACTAGACAGTCCTAAAATTAAAACATTTCTCTGGCCCTGAATGTCGTAAGTTGGGTGTCGTCTGGGTCAGAGGAAACTTCGTCTATAGAAACTTGAGGGTCTTTTTTTTAAATAGATAAATCAACACTGCATCATGAAAAGGATAAACCGAGACTGAGGATGATATCTCTGTTCATGTACATGCAATAAATAAAATTGCAATAAATGTCGAAGTTTTGTGTCTGGGTCAGGTCAGAAGAAACTTTGACTATTAACATCGAGAAACTTAAGGGTCCAATTATGAAATATCTAGCACTAGAGAGGGTAAATCAAGACTGAGGATGCTATCTCAGTTGGGCTGCATTTACATGTAAGAAATAGAATTGCAATAAATAATGACAATGTGTATAACATGGGAATAAGGTGATATTTTATGAAGTTTTTAAGATATTCCATTATTCTGGTATATATATCCACTTTTTTATCCTATAGTATTTCAGAGGTGTGAATCATGATTATATATATATTATCAGATGTTTGATTCTTTTATTTGTATTAATGAGTATTATATGAACCTTCAATATAATGCAGGACAATGAACCTTTTGTACAACACTGTATAAAAATAAAAGAAGTCTGCATAAAAAATCAATACCATATGTAACAAAATGGGCTTTGAAAAGGGATAATATAAGTTCGATACATCATTTAGAATAGTTACTATCAGACAGAGCAGGTCAAACGTCAGGTATACTCTACTGAAGAAAACAACACCTGAGATTGACAGGTTTGGAGTAGAATTAGATACGGAGCTCAAGGGCGTAGGCCGCGTGGTTTCCTGAGTGATACAACAGGGGAAGGATCACTCCAATCTTAGATGGTACTGCTATAGTCAGGATAAGCGATGACAATAGAAGATAGATTACTGGGAGGGGGAGCTGATCAGGTAGAGTTGGAGTCGCACGTGCCTTGGTAATGAGATGCACAAGGGGCGTGTCTAGGGTAAAGCTTGGAAACATATTATAGGGAATACAGGTGTGTGAAGAGAGCACGAACGGGAGAGGGAGAAGAGAGGACACGCGGAGGTGAGGGTGAGAGCGAACCATGGACATGAATGTGATAACTTTATAACCAAATAGACACAACGTGAGTGTGTGAAGGGAGAGGGAGAAAAGAGGACATGCGGAGGTGAGGGTGAGAGCGAACCATGGACATGGATGTGATACACTTTATAACCAAATAGACACAACGTGAAGTACAAATAAAATTCAGTATTGTAAACCATATGGTGTTGTGTTACACATATTTACCTGGATAGATGTCAATATAGTGGACATAACTGTAGCCAGAATCTGCCAGCACTCAAACTTTCACATTCCATTTTTGGGGTTTGAGTCTCAAATATTGCTTGAACTGTACCTTTCCTTTTAAAGAAACCATACATTCATCCACTGTGACACGCCTGCGTGGGACATACTCCTGTACACATCTCTCATTCAGCTGTGTAACAAGTATCCTGCTTTTGTACAGGAGATCAAAGTTAGGACTATCCTGACGCTCCTCTAAATTGTTGCCCGCAAAATGTAGGTACCTCAGAATTTGGCAAAATCTGTCCCTCGTCATTGTCTTGGCAAAGAGCGGTGTCTCAGAATATAAATCTGTAGACCAGTACAGTTTTATTGGTGGTTTCTTGGTCACACCAATCGCCATACAGGAAAGTGTACATCTCCACGAGAGTTATATCCTTCCAGGGTTGCCTATTTTGACCCGGATTCGCATTGATCTGCTGCTGGGCATATCTCCCAATTTCCTCTATCAGAAGATCGAGTGTTGTCTGATCCAAAAACAATGAGAGGAAACCGACAGGCTCCTTCTCTGGTCCCATAGGTATTGTTGGTGCCGTGTTACCCTTGGTGTAAACAAAAACGGAAGCCCTCGAAGTATTTGAACCCTGTGTGCCACTCATCGTCTGCATCGCCCCCAGGACCAACCTCTGCCTCTAAGTCATGGGGATCACTGTCCACTTCCCCTACAACGCTGATATCATCATCCCCTGTTCCCTGACATCCCAGTATTGCTATATGGTTTTGTTGTGTGTCCTGGACTTCTTCAGGATCGAATCCTTCAAAGTCTTCGCCACCTGAAATTTCTGTGTCCGAAGACATTTTCAGGTCTCGATAGAACGCGTACTAACTACCATGACAACAAAGATCGCTTGTGTATTGGTCAATTTGATCATCTGATACGAAACTATAAGATGAAAGGCTACATAAACTACACGTTCAAAACCTTTAAAATCTTTAAAACAAAAAAACAAAAAAAAACACGAATTTGTACTTTACTCACACAGGTCTTATACGACTATCTTTGTAAATCGATGTCATGTGATCTGTTACTAAAATTAGGCCATAGTTTGAAAGATTATCAACAAGAACGTAACAAAATAAACACATCAAAACACAGATGTAGTTTTGGAACGATATCTCAATAAATGGCAGATTCGATCAGAACGCTTGCGAGTTAGCAGACAACAGGTGTGCAATGTTTACGTTCCCCGGTGTCAGCGGTGATGTGATAACCCACTATTTTATTGACTGTATCGCTGTTTACGTGTTCTAAATTGGTGGAAATATAAAGAGGATGTACAGAAATCAATTACAAAAACTCGTGGGATAATTGTCATAAACGATGTCAGCTTTATAACGCATATTGTTTGTATTGGTTTACAAGAATCTAGTTTATTTTTCCCGCGAATCAGTTTTAATTCCCTCCCGTCCGACCGGAAGTTCTTGTGAGAGGAAAATCAAAACAAGTACGTAAATAAGAAATTGTATGTTATTATGGTGATTGAATTTCGTAATTTTATTGAAAAACAATAACTGATTCACGTAAGACTTATTATTATATTGTTTTATTGACGAATCGTCACGTCAAAAAATTGAAGGAAAAAAATCCACTTCCGTGATGCATTAATCCATCATCAGGGCTTAAAGGGTTAATTTCGCAGGTTAAGAATTCCTTGTCTTAATCCTTACAAAGTCAATGACTGTTTAGTTATACATTTAACGATTAATACAACCTTTTGGCAGTATGGATTCTAAATTCAACATCAGAAATAATTAAGATTAATAATTTTCATACATAAAGAGAATACAATAAAACAAAAACAAACGGACATGTACTACTCAAGAAATTGAGCGATATAAGGGTAATTATTCTGTAAATAACACGAATGAAGTCAATTATCGAACTTGTCCCAGCTCTCATGGTAATAAACTAACCTATGTAGTTTAGAATTAATCCTTTAAAATTACTGAAGATATTGAGGGGAAATCAATGTGTAATTGCCCTGCAGGTAGGGCGTAAGAATTGTACCTGCTGCCCCCATCGCATGATCGTAAGAGGCGACTAAATTTGGGATCTTATCTTTTCCCTTCTTTCTGAACAACTTACTTCTTCCTAATGTCTCCCTTGACAATGCCTCACTTTTGGCCTTTAGTTGAGCGTTCGCCCCTGTGAGGAAGGCTTTGGGCCCTGTCCCCTAGCCGAGACATACCAGAGTCTTTAAAAATGGTAGTTGCTGCTCCTTGCTTAGCGCTCAGCATATTAGGAGTGGGACGAATGGTTCGCCCGTTGTCAGTATAATGTGACCGGGTGGGGTGTGCTGCTGGGTGTCTTCGGCAGTATGCTTCAGTGAGGTAGCACTATAAATCGGCAAAAGTTCCGGCCTATCACAAGGAGACTTAACACGAACATACCGCAGCCTCCCAAAAAACACATACGCACTCACCACACGCATGCATGTCGCACGCACGGGAGGCCGTCCTTAAATGACCTTAGCTGTTAATAGGACGTTAAACAAAATAAACCTAAACCTAATCAATGTGTAACCGACCACCGCCCCAAAGGGACATAACATTCAGAAAAGGGGAAGTAACATGACCTGATGTAGCTTACGCACGTCTACAATGTACACAGATTATTGCCACCAAGTTTCGTCAGTAGTCCCGCAGTAGTTTAGGAGTAGTCGGTAGATCGGATAACCTGATTCCAGTTTAACCTTCCCGTGAATAAATATGTGTTTCTCGTTACAATGATTGCCATGGTAATAAATGTACTTAATGATTCATAACTGAAAGTATTCCATGTTACTGCATACTTGCTGTTATCTAAAAGTCTTAGATGTCTTCGTATTTTAACAAATGGAAAACAGACATTGTTTGAATTGCTTAAAACTTTATTTTCAAAGATAAAAAGTAACTACATAAAAATACCCGAATACCAAAAGTAATAAATGTAAAGAAATAAATAAAAACAAGTACTTAGTTAATGGGAAACCATACAGAAGTCTCCCCCCACGGGGGTGACCGATGTCCCATTTTTCGACAATACCAGCCTCCATTTCGTTTCCATGGCAAAACATGTTTTCGAAAGTGGTACCATTGTGTCCGCCTTCCCTCAAAGAAGAAGAAGAAACGGAGCAAAACCAATAAGTCTACTTCGTTTGGGGGACTTAATAAAAAAAACAAATAACAAAAAAAATGTACTCAGGAATGCATATAAACATAACCACACAAGAGGTCTTACCAAATAAAGATAAATAAATCGAAAATATATAAATGTTAACATGTGTTTAAGCGATAAGTTTCATAACAGTTGGTTAGCTGAAAAATAAAGAGGGACTGTAACTTGTCTTTTTGTAAGTTTTTGTTTCTGTGGATATATTTACATGTGTTTATTGATAGGCATTGTTGATATATATATTTATCCTGCAACTGCCACCGCATTGTCGGAATACACCCACCGTATATATTTTTGCTGTATACGGCAGTGACGGAAAACAGCTGTATTTTGGAATCCTAGCACGCGCGTCAGTTCGACTGACCTACTTCAAAGTGAAACTACGTTTGAAAGGCGAACATATTTCTGTCATTTTTGACACCGTTTCACTTAAAAATGATTATTTTTGATGATTATTTTTATGACTGTTGCAGGATAAATAGAATACATGGTCAGTTTCTTAAAATATAAGCTGTATTTTTGGCTCGGGACAGAAAGACAAAAGTGGCTCGCCAAGGCTCGCCACTTTTGTCTTTCTTTACCCTCGCCAAAATGCAGCTTATATTTTAAGACACTGACCATGTATTCTCTATATATATGTATAATCAGTGGCATAATTTAAGCTGACAATTTTGACAGGAACTGACAGCAGAGAAAATCGAGAGATGAAGACTTCTTAATAATAACAGTTTCGAGTCATAGGATCAAAAGACTGGCAGTCGATTCCGTTTTCTTCTACATCAGCACCAACTTACTGATGATCCCAGTGACTGTTATCCAGTACAGCATCCAGTCCAAGCTTGGTGATAAACCTGAAATTAAACAAGAACGATCTGTTATTACATAGCCAGCTCGTGCTCCCTCATGAAAGGAACACACCATCAATCTTACGTCTCTTACAACACTATTTTGATGTTATTAGCCTTTTATGACGTGACAATAATTCTATGATGTTGTATGATTGCCTTTGCAGAAATCAACATACCATCCGAGCCAAAATCTGCTTCTCTTGTTTAGAAACTTCCTTCAGAGGTTCACTTATTTGTCCAAAAATAATCGCACATTCGTAGTTATGTCCGTTGGAGTTAGCTAAACATGTTCATCAGTTGTAATGAAGGCTCGTGACATATTGAGTCATTGAAGACGTTAATTACATAGCCTTGCAGTAAAGATCATGTGTATAAAAGATAAACAAAGGTAAGTTTCATAACAATTCATAACATTTGTCATTTACGTGTACATCGACAAGATGTCAACGTACAACATACAATCACCTTTCTACAGTGTCGTGAAAAGGTACCTCTTTTATTGCAAGCATTAATTATAGGTTTCAAACACTCAAATTCGTATACAAAACAAAATCTATAATTTTGCTCATAATTGAATTTGAACTAGTTAATCAACAACTAAAATGCGATTCAAACTTGATAGTACTAACAAAAGACTCGAAAATGTCAATGTTACAAACACGAGACCCGAAGTTGTCAATAGCACTTAATGTACTATGAGATTGTGTAAGTTCGGAACTCGAAAATGTTTCGAAAAGAGGTTAAAAGTGCTTACCAGCCTTATTGAGACTGTTTTCACAGACGGGGAAATCATTTGGTATGTCGGGATACTTTTCCGGCGATTCAATAATCACCATCCCCATTCCGTTTTCACTGTGGACGCCGATATCACAATGGAAAAACCAGGCCCCTGGGTTGTCTGCCTTGAACCTGGTGACGACGTAGCCACCACTAGGGACGATTATGGTGTCTTTCTGTGCGTTGTTGTTGAGGACGATTCCAGGGATGTTACCTCCTTTCGAGGTAGTATTAGCCCAGACAGGTCTGTTACAATATCCTTTCGATCCAATCTCACAGGAAATGTCAGTTGTCAAATCGACTAGAACTCCATTTGAATCAAACTTGCCAAAACCCATCTTCATGACATAGAATGAATGTCCGTGTAAATGTACTGGGTGTGACCATCCTTTTCCGTTCCCCAGGTTGGTTAATGTGAACTGGTATACCTTTCCGTTCTCAATTTCCTGTGTGTATGTGCAAGAACAGAGGTTATTGTCGGCAAAGTCAGTTGGACAGAGAATGTTGCAGCTTGAGTTAAGTTCATCTGGTTGTGAATACAACGGCGCAGTAGGTATTTCAAACCGACGGCCATTCACTGATGCGTGGGGAATGGCATTAGAAGAATTTGGAAAAGCAAAGTTAAAGAAGTATTCGTGATCGATGGTAGCAACCTCCTCTGGTTTTGAATTGAAGTCATTTGTCTGTGCATCATTATACGTTAAGCATTCTTCGTCACCATTGGTAGAACTAAGGTAAGGACAGTTGAATATCTTACATTTCATTTCCGTGGAACAACTAAGTGATGCAGGTTTATCTGGATTCAAATTAACCACTGCATTTCGATAGTGAATTATAGCCTCCGCTACGTGGAATTGGTCTTTTTCTAGTGTCCTAGCTACAAACATGTAATTATCATTAGGCTGATTTGTAAATATCTTGAAATCATATCTCTCTCCAGGGTTGATAATGAAGGCGTTCACAACGATTTCCTTAATCGCATAACCGTCCGATGCGGTAAGCGTGAGATTACGATGGCCAGTAACATAAACAAGAAAAGGGAAAAAGGTAGCTGCGCTGATAACCCTGAAAGTATACCATTCGTTCCTAATGACTTCAAACTGTGTCAACGGAGCCTGATTGTGTGTATCACTATCCTGGTAGTAGCGGCCTTTCCCATTCACTAGACCAGAATGGAACACAAACATTGGGTTCGATTGATATAATGTGGCATAATCATCGTCGTGGTTCCAGTCCTGAAGCACCGCCACGAGTTCTTCAATTGTTGTCGAAGGAAGTTCTTGTTTAGGTTGGACGATGAGGGGTCCATACAGTCCCATAGACCTCTGTTGACTGCTGTGGGCGCGATAGAAGTTGGTACCATGCGGCTTAGCTTTGAACGTGTAGGTGAAGGTCTGATTTTGTTCTATCGGACATTGTGATACGAACGCGACGCCGTCGGAATAGGTGGTGCCTTTCTGATGCATACCATGAAAATGTATGGTAGTAGTGTCTGCGTCCATCAGGTTTCGGACGTGAATGACCAAAGTCTGATTCTCGTGCGCCGTAATCTGTGGACCCGGGAATTGTCCATTGATCGCTATAACAATTCGAGAGTTATTGCCATCTGCCGTCGAGATAAACGAAGGTTCATTTGTGCTTATTGGAGTGCTTAAGTCATGGTGCTCGAACAATCGACCCTCCGATGGAGTCACAAATGATTTCGATTTTTCGTTAAACATGGTAAAACGTCGTTCAATGGTGAGATAACATTCGCAAGTAGGTTGACCCGGGTTACATGTCGTAGGAAGGCAAGCAGGGATCTTCCCAGTGGTTCTGGCTGACGGCAAACTCGGTAAGCATTGTAACTAGGACTGTTTTAAAACAGATGTTTCTTGTACCCATCTGAAATAAAGAAGAATTGTCAAATTTAAATTACTAAATTTCTAATACATACTCAGTTGTGTAATTGATTATTAACAATATTAATTTTATTTCATTTACGACAACTACGAACCAAAAAATGTCAGCATATATAGGTACTAATCATGCTTGTGGACCCGGATGGAAGCTCGGGATGGGGACATAAAGTATATCCTGGGGAATTCACGTGATCGAGAAGACATTCTTAAATTTGAAATAATAATCGTTTATTCTAAATACGCAATTGAAATGATGTTCATTTTGAGCATGATTAGAAAAACTATAAGGATATGAAAAATAGACTTTAAAGCTGACAGTGCAAGTTAAAAAGCATCCAATTGAGATTTAAAAAAATAACACATGTTCAGATTTCCGAAAATCGTTTTCGAGACATCCCCCAGTTATGGTAGTGTCGTATCTAAGGACGGGCAGACATTTTTATTTTTCGTTATACATGGATACGAACTGCTATAAAAGCGGTGCGTTCATTGAGACAAGTATCAGTCTATCGATACATGCGCATAGCGACACATCTCTCCATTATATATACTATACGTTCTCAATACACACGCCAACGGGTTTTTGTTTTCATTGTACGCAATTGTAGAACATGGATATGGAATTTGAAGAGGTAATTATATATATAAATATATATTTTATTTTACAATAAAAGAAAGAAAAGAAAATTTTGACAATACAATAAATTTGGGCCTCAACAAAAGCCTGCACCTAATAAAATTATAAACAGAGTATATATGAGTAAACTCCTACCTGAGTCTTTACAAGTGTTACAGTATTATATCCATAGTTTCCATCGATATATTTTCCGTGTCTTCGTATCATTTAGGCACGTGCACGTGTCATAACGCAATTAAAGCGTGATAAAACTGCACTACTGCACTACAACAGCCCTAGTGTAGTGTAGTGTAGACAATATGAATACATCCGAGGAGTTCCGAGTGCTAGTGTAGACGCGAGTAAAAATTGGAACTCCTCGGACTGTTTACTTGTTATCGAAATGGCTGCACCCACGAAAAACACGTGAGAAAATGGATAGAGTATTTCGGATTAATTCGTTATGCATGTTCAGCATTTATTTGGAGATTTTATTTTGAACAAGATTTGAAAGATAAACTGAGAGACACTGACCATCTTTCTGCTCAGGTTACAGGTAAGTGCTTCGTCTGTTTGGTGTCGTTCGCGAATACAGTTGTAGGTCACGTGATGTACAGATGTAGTGTAGGTGATTCAGGTGTGCCACCGTGAACACCTGAGGTTAGAGTGAATGCGAGTGTGACGAAGCACGTTCTTTTTATAGCAGCGGCGGTTTGGTTGTATCCACGCATAACAAAAAAGAAAAATGTCTGCCCGTCCTTAGATACGACACTTCCATAACTGGGGAATGTCTCGGAAACGATTTTCGGAAATCTGTACATGTATTATTTTTTTTTAATCTCAATTAGATGCTTTTTAACTTGCACTGTCAGCTTTAAGCAATATGATTAAAACATTGCCATGATAAGATAGATGCAGCGGTAGAAAAAGTAACAACAACCATAACCTGTATTGGAAAGTGTTTTTTTTAATAAACTCATATGACAAATCAATACAGAAATATCCACTTTAGTAGACAGTGCTACAAATGAAATTATTGATGATAATGATAACAAATATGACCTTGTGTGGGACGATGACCTTTTTAAATTTCATCAATGCCAACTTTTCATCTTACCCTTGCTGTCGAATTACAAATGTTGATTTCTCCGATCTTACATTTTTGGTGTATTCCATTAACAATACTATGCAATTGAAATTCAATGTTGAAGTGTTATAAGTCATTAATAAATAACATTTACATCACATATTCGTCTCCAGTATTATTTTTGTAAATTTATAACAGTAAACATACCTGTTGTCTCTGGGCTCACTCTCTTGACAGAGAACACAGGTGATACTAAGTAACAATGATAGCAAAATGTGAAACACTGTTTAACTACTTTATAATTTATCATGTATTTTAGATAAAGATTGGCCTTATTTGAGAAGCGTACTAACCCTGTCTTCTCTGAAATGAAATGTATTTCTTAGTGAAGAAGATGATATTAGAAATATACTTAACAAGGCAACAGGCCTTGATGGTATTAAACTTAAAATGCCTAAACAAGTATCCACAATTCTCTGTGCATCAATCTATTATATCTGATTATAATGTATATTGTTTTATCCAGATTCATGGATGGTTTTCATGTCATGTCTAGTTAAGCTTACCTAATAAGTACTTCAAGTTATAGACAAATTTCACCTTTTAGTTATAAAGGTAAACTGTTTGAACATGTAGTTTACAAATGTGATTTTTTTTTATTATAGAAAATGATTTATTTTACAACTATCAGTCAGAGTTCAAGCATAATCATTCCACAACACATCAGCGTATTGAAATTTATCACTCTCTAATCATTGCTCTAGAAAATTATGAGCACTCTATTTCAATATGTTTTTGATTTCTCTAAAGCCTTTGATAGAGTTTGGCACAAAGGTCTTCTACATATAATTTGAATATCAATTCAAGTCGTGGCCACTTCTTCGTTGCATGACTAATTACCTGTCTGACAGAAACAGATTTTTTCGAGGAATTAGTGTCTTCATTCAGAACCATCAATGCCGGCGTTTCCCTTGCCTCTGTTCTCTGACCTCTCCTTTCCTTCATTCATATCAATGACATTTTAATAAACAAATTGCGAAAGCTGCACAGCACTTACTGGGAGGGTCAGGTAGGTTTGATTAATCCACACTTTCTCTTTCCATTATAATATAATATAGATAGTACCTCCCAAACATTCATCTCAAAATAATTACTATCTTATATATACTGATGGCATCATTAGTTAAATAATCCTTATCACGATACATACGCTATGAATCTGTTACTGTCCAATAATGATCTAGCATCCGGTTACGTCAAAAAAGTTCCCTTTGATACAATGACATACATTATTGATATGTAGTTTTTAAATATATATTTTTAATTCATATACGAGCAAACAAAAATATTATCAATACCCTGTAAACATTGTTGTCTAACATTTTTGTGAAGCAGATGACGTTTTAATATAATCTCGGGTTTGAAACGCTCATTTTTCATCAAAAAAGGTAAAAACATTTTGAAGGGGAAACATCCACTTGCATTTTTATGACTTAATGAAGATGATGTAGAAAAGAAATATAGTAGTATTGCGTTTTTCGAAGTCCAATCAGCTCAAGAGTATGTCCTCGTTTACAAAATAGCAAGGCGGATTAAATTGGAACTTCAATTCGGAATTTTTCGGCAGGAAATTGCTGTACAATGTGAACGTGTGATCAGATATTCTTAAGATTTTATTCCATATATTTACATCTTGATTATTTTTTTTATTTTATCTGTTAGAGCACAAAATAATAGAAAATGTTTTTTTCGTGCACGGGAGGCCGTCCTTAAATGACCTTAGCTGTTAATAGGACGTTAAACAAAATAAACCAAACCAAACCATCATGCAATTATGGTTGTGCGATGATTTTGTTTTTATTTGTTGATGATGAACTGACTGATTTCTTACATTCCAGCACAATGAAATGGACAGGATTCCCCATTTTAAACCTTCTCATCAACTGCATTTTGTGTTTGTTTGATATGTATACATATGTCAATGTGACGAAGGAAGACATTTTATGTTGAGGTCATGCAGTTTATGTTAAATGATGATAATTATGACGAATGATGGCAATGTTTGTCGAATAAAGACAATTGATGACGAAAGAAGATCATTTTTGTCAAGTGATGGCAATTTATGTTGAAGGAAGACAATTTATGTAGAAAGTATGCGATTTATGACAAAGGACAATTTATATCGAAGGAAGATTAGTTATGGCAAAAAATGAATTTTGATGAAGGAAGGCAATTTATATTGAAGGAAGACAGTTACATATAATATGAGATAATTACAAAAAATATTTGATACTTAAGTTAATCCGTTATTTGATTATGTCAGAGAGTAAATTGTATGAAGAATTTTTGAATATTAAATAAAGTACATGTTTTAAAGTAATTACTATAAAAGATCAGCTACGACAAAGGTATCATTAAATAACCATGATGAGAAAAAAGTTACAACACTTTGTGTATATGATTCATTGTGTTTGCCAATCAGAAAATTATCATAGAAATAAAGGACGCAGGAAGACAATTCTTGACTCGTGTACTGATCGGGTCTCGAAACATTGCACCAAATGGCTTAGCTACATGAAATCACATTTAAAATATTTAGTAAAAACTGTTATTTAGCTCCCATTAGCTTAAGTAACTCACCTTGAAAGTTTTGGTTTCTGTGTCCGCAATAATACGTACACGTCAATATGTACAGGCTGGAACCGAGGCCAACACCTCAAGTTCGCGTGTCATGTAGTAGTAGGGAACGGGACAGGTCCATATTTATAGTGGTCCATGAACTCGTCAGAACTCATTTCTACGAAAGCCGAGTGGGATCATTTTTGAAAGATAACATTTTTTCGCTTTATTACACGAAAATAACATGTTTATAGCATTTAAATATCGATATCGTTATATGCGATGTAAAAACTAGCCGCAATATACCGTTCGGCTAGAGAGAACTTCTCAGTAGCTCGATCAGTTTAGCTTAAGTCTTGTAAGTTAGAGGTATGGCAAGCCAAGTTGTCATTTAATCACGGAGCAACGTTGATCCAGGGATTACCCAAATTATATAAGATATCTTATATGATTATATAATACATCTTATAAAAGATAATATTATAAGATATCTTATAAAAGATAATATTATAAGATATCTTATAAAAGATAATATTATAAGATATCTTATAAAAGATATAAGATATATTATAAAAGATATAAGATATCTTATATCTTTTATGATATATCTCATATATTATGTAAGATATCTTATAAACTTAAAAATATCTCATTAACCTTTAAGATATCTGATATAATATATAATATATCTTCTATAATTCGGTAAAATACTGGATCAACATTGCTCCGCGAATAAATGACAACCTGGCTTGCCATAGAGAGGTCCCGGGTTCGATCGCTAGCGGAAGTAGTCATTTAAATTTAATTAATCAAGCGCTCTGTTACATTCGCAAGATAAGTTACACAAACTTGTCGATTTTCCTAACCAGGGGAGGAGTACTCAAGATGCACTGTTGCAGCCTTGAAGCATGGTGGACGGTTCAATTTCAGTTCCGGTTGTACACAGGCAAGGTTCCTTCACGTGAAATTCGTGTGAAATTTTGCTTGTGAATTTCATGTAAATCCGAGTTTCATTGGTAATAGTTCATGTGAAATTAATGTGAAATTTCCATGAAAAATTTCACATTAATTTCACATAAAGATGGCTATACTTTTATGGTTAAGCTGTTTAGTGTAGATGAAGTGTATAAATCCCCCTAACCAGCTCAGACTAACAGGAAATTTCCTTTTAGCTTAGTGGTAAGATGTTTGACCTGGGAGCAATAGATAACTAGTTACAAAACCCGATGTGAGTAGACTGTAGAACTATGTAATTTAAATGCATTAAAATTGCCACCAATAACTTACACACCATTAAGAAAACACCAAAACAATTAGTTTTTTGTTGTTGTTTTTTTCATATCAATTCGCCAGATCTTAATTATGGAATTGATAAAAAAAAGTATTGATAGGAGCTACATTGGACCGTGTTTTAATCAACAAGGACTTATCTAATATTGTAGTCAATTCTCTTCAGCCATCTCGTCTTTAGTAAGCCAACTAAGACGATTTGTCGCCGAAAATATTCCAATTCATCGCTTTTGATTCCTCCTGGCATTGGTTTGTCCAGGATCACATCTTTATTTTGAAAGAACGCCACAACTTGATCTTCAATGTTTTCCTCACTTGATGTCAAGTCAGTTGCTCCATTTGGATGGGTCAACGTTGCTTCCACTTATTAATGGGTTTGATCAGTTTCAGCATCCGCTGTTTGTTCCAGCAGTTAGAACAACAATGGCAATTTGGATAGAATTTCTGAGGAGAAATTGACATCAGCCATGTGACCGAGCGTGGTCTTCTGATTGGATCTCTTGACATCCTTACCTTGTTAGTAAGGGGCTGTTTTAATTAGAATATGTAAATTAGGTGCAGGAGTGAAACCTCCCTTCATAGATAACCGTAGGGTCAGGGAGGTCATGGATAGAGCCAGACTGGTCAAGACTGAGTGATAAGGGTAATTAGATTCCCCCAAGATAATATCTGCATGCAAGTCTTATCTGTGCCCATTACATTCAGACTGGGAAGTTGCTTTGATAAGGTTTGTTTATCTGAGAGACAGAGAACATAAAGACTAGCAGGTGCTTTGAGTATATATTTGCACATGTGTGCAGTTGACAAGCGGACATGAGATGTCATTTGATACAGTTTATTTAGCCTTGGCATGACCTGTAGTGGTCAACAAGGAGGAGCATAAATCTCCAAAAGCTTCAAGTGAAGCCCTGCAGTGTGTTAAATTGACTGTGTTTGGATGACAGGCAGGCCCCATATCTGCTGTGTAAACCTGCCTAATATTTGATATTAGACTTTAATTTACACAACAAAATAACCGGTCAGAAATCCAAGATGGCCACCATGGCAAACGGTGCCACTATATACTTGCTACAGAGAATACATACTACAATTATATAAAGTTTTTAATTTAGAGTCAGATGACCGTTAAGGCCCCTGGGCCTCTTGTTTAACATGCATGTCTTCATCTGTTACCCATATATATGCATGTTTCAATGCATCCAATTCATATTTGCGGTAATTTGTTTTCATATTTGATCTCTACAAAAAATTAAAATACGAGTAATAAAAAATTTGGAAATTATTCAAACTATTTTTATTAAATTTTACAAATTATACTTCCCCTGACACAAAAATTAGCCATTTCTTTTCCCGCATTAATATGACGAGGACAAACATAGTCACAAATAAAACTGCAAAAAGCACTTTTCAGTGTTAAGTTTGTAGGTATTGGCTTCCATAGAAAAATAATAACGAGTAGGTGTGGCTTAAAATTCATGACCTACTTTAGCTTTAACGGATGACAACAAACCAACGGCATTTGGGGGTAAATTCAGGGCTACTTTATCGTATTTAGGAGGATGATCAAGCAATGAAAATATGCATTGAGGAAAAGTACACATGGTTGGCCATAATTTGTCACAAATTATTTTTTTCTACCTTGAACAGATTTATTGCCGAATTTGTTTTTGTTTCTTTTTTGTTTTGTTTTGTTTGTTTGTTTTTTGTTGTTGATATTTTTTTTTTTTTTTTTTGTTCCACTAGAGCATATCTTCAGCAATCAAAACATCTGATTTTGAGGTCATGCAGATAAAGGGATTGACCTGGACAAAATAGCCTCTACGAAACGCATACCGCTCCAAATCCAATGTCGAGACGACGTGATGGCGATGCAAGTTGGAATGAGTAAGTGTTTGGTAGCATTGATGAAGTATTGGGTCTAATTTGGCTTTAGGACTGTCGTCTGTCCGTCTGTCCGTCTGTCCTTGACGATATCGGGACAACTGTCAAACTTGATAATATCGATAGTAAAAGGCGGCATTCTAGGTGTTTTGATTGTCATGGACAAACATGTGTATATATACTTAAAAACCTACCAATTATATAATTGTCTGAATGCAAATGAGAAAAAAATTCCTCTTCTGTGTATTAAAATACCTGCTACGCCCACCAGCGGTTGTTTAATCGAAGCTAATATATGAACTGTGAATGGAATATCAATTTTGAAATTAGTGGAATATACATTATTATCTTACAATGCAGAAATATGTTAGTCACAGGAACAATAAAATCAGGATTAAATGGCCTCTATCGACTTTCATATTTTTTTCGTTAATTATTTGTTTGTTTTCACTTTTAAGATATGAGCGCAGTTGTGTTCCAAAATGATTTTTAGATTTCTATGTTGGTTTGTATTTTTAAATGACAAAGCTAAAATATTTTTGTGGAGCAAAAAATATCGACCGTAGATCTATGTGCGTTTGAATTATCATCTCTGATGTTTTATTAAGACAATTTAATTAAAACCAATGTTAATTTCAGAACACTTACGCATCTTTATTGTAATCTATAGCCATATAAATATAAGATTGATCAATTCAAGAATGTCATAGTGGGGCAGATAATGCGGTATAAGCTTACCACATTTGGTGTTTTGTAGTTGAAGTTAATATAATTACAGGTTGGTAATTTAATAGAAAAATCGAAGTAAAAATATCAAATCGCCAAATTATCATTCCTTATTTAAAACCCTCAAATTTGATTGGCTGAGACGCAAAGCTCCCTTCACAACCTCTATATTTGCACCCATTCCAGAGTGATCAATTGATCGAAATGGCTATGTATTACATGTACATTAATCAACATAATAGTATAATTTTAGGTAATATAATATTTACAAGATTGTGAGTAGCCCCAAAAAGAAGCGTAAAATTTACTTATAGATAAGATTCAGACCTTGATTTTTTGTTTTGATTGTTGGGTATAAACTAATATTAAAGGGGATAAAAACAGATTTTAAATATACGTTTTTTAGATTTATTTCTGTATATAGTGTTGTTATTTAAATGATTTTAATTGAAATACCTGCAGTAAACACGTATTTTCATCTAAATGTGTTGTAAATGAGAGCGACTTCAACGCCTCTCGTCCTTTACCTGACATCGCTTATCGCCCCTGATACGACCAACAGCGCTCGGGTTGTGACGTCATCTATGCCAATTATCAAGCTTTCCTGCGATCGAGACAATGTTTACTGTGGAAACAATATGGACTCTCCGTGCAGCGACCATGAAATACCAGAAATTTCTTTTACGTTTGAAATCCATCCGTACATGTACGAACCTAGTGTCAAACACAGGCGCTTGCATAGAAAATATGACTTTCAATTTTTTTTATATGACAGTGGTATGTGTAATCTGTTAAGCTGAAGGTTGGCAACAACGCCACGAGCGAAACGGCACCCCATCTCACTTCAATCGACTAAAAAACACATTTATTCAAACTGACACGGTGCATACTATATACTACCGTCATCAGGAAACATTATCTTTAACCTACCGTGTCACTCAATACGAATTGTTAAACCCAAAACACAATAATCCGTGAAAACATCGCCGAATTCCTCGCTCTGAATGCCATTTTTTAAACGGCTCCCTCAGCCTGTCCAGATTCTTCATTTATACGGAGTTGAAAGGTTATGCGATTATATAATCGTCAGTCGTCGGGTGCACTTTTCGGGGTCATCTCCGCATGCATTTTGTCCGGAAAACGGCTCGCTGAAGAGTTTGAACGTGAGAGTACCATGCACCGTATATGACAGTACACAGGAAAAGCAGACGAAGTCAAGAATGCCTTTTCTGCAATCACATTCATGTAGTAGGCCTAGACATTTTATACTTGAAAATAAAAAAAAAATAAAAAATGGGAAATTGATTCGCATACTTTTGTCACAAAGGTAAAACAAAATGCTTATTTATGGATTTACGTTTGTCAGTTTACTGAAATCTGGACGAACAAAAGGGAAAGTGAATCACGAATAAGACTGTCATCAGGTTACATACATATGTACCAGCATTACTTACTTCAGACCTGTTCATTTCTTTCTACACATTTTACAAATATCATGTCGTCGTCAAATACGAAGATCATACTTCAGACCTGCCAAACGATTTGTACGTTGTGATCGATGATCCATCTTCAATTTATTTTCATTTCTCACAGTGTTAGATTTAATGCTTGTCAGAAATTCTTCGAGTTCAATCAAAATTTTATGAGTACATACAAGACTTGGGACTTACCTATAAATCTATCACTGTATGATTATCGAAATATTGAGAAGTTTCATTTTATCTAAAACCCCTTTCTATTTAAATGTTCTAAACAGTATTACTTACTTATTTGATTTCGATTTTAATAAACTTGATAACATTGGTCGCTTAGTGTCAACAATCAGGGGCGGACACAGGATTTTCAATTAGGGTACGTGCGAAATTATAGGGGGAGGGGAGGGGTGGGGGTGTCCGGGGGTAATCCCCCTAAAAAATTAGCAGGTAAATGCAAAATCCTGCATTCTAGTGTATTTCACGATAGATTCATACCTGGTGTGTTTTATAAAAATAAGTATATAAGAGATATTTTTTTAATGATTTTATGCTATCATTTTGCTGATTGATACTGGAATTCTTTTTTTAAGATACCCTTACTTTGGCAATTTTAGGGGGTGGGGGTGGGAGCTTTAAATCCGCCAATGACAATGTCAAAGAGTTTAACGCATTGTAAAGTATTCTTCGTAATACTGATTATCTATGTAATTCCACTTTACATCGCATATATAATATTTAAGTTATTGATGAATTATCTGATTAATTGAGTGTGTAAACATCCAACGCTACTCTAATAATGATGATCAAACTGGCTGAAGTGCTTACAGAATAAAGAAACTGAATTTAAATGAGAAAGAAAAGAGAATACTTGAGGGGTAGTAGTAGTTATTTTGTGTCAACGCCAGAATTTTATAGTATTTAGGGCTAACGCCAGAACACCCATAATAACCTCTTATTCTTACCGATACATGTATTGTGTGTGGTCTATATATTTTTAGCTAGTCATGTAGTGGTCCATATCTTTTTTAAATTGAAGATAGGCATAACCCTAAATAGATGGCAAGTTCAATAAAAAAAAAAATATCAAACATGCAACTATCAGCTATTATCCCATCCAAATTTTAACTTCGAAAAATTTCAACTGATACTGCTAGTTCATGGTATACTTGATAATGCCCCGGTCCTGTCTTGAACAAGTTACTGAGCACCGTTACATGCAATCTTTCGAATCAAAACGAAGTTCAACAACTACCGAAATGATGCAGTTGAAGAAAAGAAAAGGACGATCTCATCACTGGCATTTAAACATGCTACCTTATTAGTCCGTGATCTCGCAAACGACGTCCTGTACATACACTTGTAAAATAAAGTATGCCGAGATGACCCCCAAAAGTGCACTTCTTGGATTGGTTAGCTGTCGCTTCATTTACTTCGTGAGTTTTCATGTCTCCAAAATTAAATAGTGTAGAAAAAACATCGGGTTTCAGTCGAAGTAACTTAAGCTCGAAACCGATTCTCGCCATCAATCTCGGATCTTTTGTAAAACATTCGGGTTCGAAGTGCTCTCCACACAACCTCGAGTGAAATGTCGGAATAGATCCAGCCCGTTTTACCTTTGATACCCACACTGACCTCAACTTAGCATCTTTCGGAAACGAATACAGTGCTATTCCCTGTCCACTTTTGTTTGTTCAGTTATATACAGCACATTGCACCATGATCGGTCAATGCACTGCTGGTTACTAATGTAAACAAATTTGCTCTCGAGCGCAGACGTCTGACAGATCCCGCGGCGATATTGGCATAGATGACGTCACAGCTAAAGGGAGGCTACCAGTACACGGATTGCCCATTCTCGCCCTTTTCAATAAAACGTGTAATATTTTGTGTCTGTTTTTACAGCTAAGAGAAAACATACGAGTATGATTCAAATTGAGGTGTGTTTGGATGACATTGAAGCATGTTTCTAGCATATTTCCTCAATTTTATATCACTTCTGTTTTTATCCCCTTTAAGTACAAAGAGTAAGGCTCAAGATATCTTTTTAAGAAAGTGGCAAGTATTTATTTATTTAGATAAATATGACAAATGCAACGTTAATCTAGTTTTGAAACTGAACATGTTTTGTTGGCTTGCTCACAGCATTGGTTAATATGTTAAATGTTGTTGTCATGTTTGAAGAGCCGTTAAATTTATTTACATCCTAGTTGGATTTATTTTCCATGTAAAATTCATGTGATATATATAAGTAACCTGTTGTTCTGAATTTATTCCAACCCCTCGGGGCTGTGCGATATTCAGTCATACTCGTGAAATATACATTATATTCAACGGGAAACCATTTAATTTTCTTTCTTTTTACTGTTTTTCTTTTATTTGTTTATTTTGCAGTCTATATGCTTTAAAAAAGAATGAAAACATCAAAAAATAAATAGTGTAAAAAAGTGGGGAAATCAGTAACATAATACATGAAGTCATCTCTTTTTCACGTTACTCCATGTCAACTTGACGGCGCAGTTTTAAAAGGATTGATGAACGCAATATAAGCGTGTTCTGCTATTATGGGAAAATTCGTGATTGAAAAGTTAACGTCAAGTGAACATATTGTCAAAAACTAAGCGATATTTCAGACATACCACAAAATTTATCGATCTACGCTTCAATTGGAAAAACCGCCAAGTTTCAATGATGTGAATACAACGATTCGCTCTGACTGGTCAAAAATGAAACACACTTTTATTTTCACTGCAAAACTTATATTTTTACTGCAAAAACTTACTTATTTACACTGCTCATCCCTTGGGTGAATAAAACTAGTTCATAATTTGAAATATTTCTATATTTCACTGGCAATAGTGAAACAGATATATAGCCTCCCAAACATCCATCTCAAAAAAATATATATATACTGATGGCATCATCAGTAAACATTTCTTTTACGCCCCCCGCCCTCCTTGTAAAAAAAAAAGTAGAAAGATAAATGTCCTCATGTGACTATTTAAAAAAAATGTGCATTGATCCGAAAAGCCGTCAATGAGATTGAAAAGCTTACTGACGCATTCCTTTTGTTATTTTACCTGCCAATAAAATATGTTTAATTTTTTTAATGTGTGTCACGATACATACGCTATTAATCTGTTACGTCCAAAAAGGTCCTTTTGATACAATGACACATATTATTGATTTGTATTATTTAAATTTATTTTAAATCATGAAACGAGTAAACAAAAATTATATCAATACCCTGTACACATGATTATGTAATACGTTTGTGAAGCAGATGACGTTTATAGATCATCTCAGGACTTACGCACTTCTTTTTCCAAAGCTATGCGTATCAGCTTGTAAAAGAATAAGAGAAAAATCGGTTTGCGTTTTTTATGAATAAAGGAGGTTGATGAAGAAAAGAAATATAGCAAACAAACAGACATTAAATTTATCAAATGTATCTCCCTTAGAGAGAGAATTCTGTGAAAAGTCATTAAGATGCTTTGCAATACTCATTCTTTCGAACTCCCCGTCAGCTTCAAGATTATGTCCTCGTTTACAAATAGCGCATGAAAATAGCAACGCGGTTTAGATTGGATCTTTGATCTAGATTTTTTCGGCAAGTCATTGTTGTAAAATTTGCACAAATGGTCAGATAATCTAATTTTGTCAATATGTATTCGTAGAAGACGTTGTTTAGTCGCTACGGTAATTCTCATAAAATGCGGATTATTTTAGTTATTTAGATAGACATATATGGGTACCTCTGAGCATACCAATTCCATTCTAATTCATACTGAACTCAAAAATTAAGAGAATTGTATATTTCGCTATTTATTTATTTTGGGCTGTCAGCAATTAGGTTTGTTTGGTTTGTTTTTATTTAACGTCCTATTAACAGCCATGGTCATTCAAGGACGTGCCAGGTTTTGGAGGTGGAGGAAAGCCGGAATACCCGGAGAAAAACCACCGGCCTACGGTCAGTACCTGGCAACTGCCCAACGTAGGTTTCGAACTCGCAACCCAGAGGTGGAGGGTTAATGTTAAAGTATCGGGACACCTTAACCACTCGGCCACCGCGGCCCCACTGGCTATCAGCAAATATTGATATATAGTAAGTCCGTTGCATAACATGGGTTCCTGTGTACTTTCGGTTTTCCCAACGCCGGCAGAGTATATATAATGGTTAGAAAGGCATTAGAATATGTTTTAATCATTTAAGCTATTGTCATTTTATGACTCGTTAGCTTCCGTATTCGATTTATTGGCTCACCTGCCCGAAGGGCAAGTGAGCTTATGCCGTGGTGCGGCGTCCGTCGTCCGTCCGGCCGTCCGGCGTCAACTTTTTCATTTAAACAACTTCTTCTCAATAACCAAGAGGCCCAGGGGGGGACTTGATATTGGGCAAGTAGCATGCTGGGGTGAAGGGCTACAAAGTTTGTTCAAATAAATGACCTTGACCTTCATTCAAGGTCACATGGGTCAAATAGGCTATAATCTTCAAACGACTTCTTCTCAATAACCAAGAGACCCAGGGACTTGATATTGGGTCTGTAGCATGCTGGGGTGAAGGGCTACAAAGTTTGTTCAAATAAATGACCTTGACCTTCATTCAAGGTCACATGGGTCAAATAGGCTATAATCTTCAAACGACTTCTTCTCAATAACCAAGAGGCCCAGGGACTTGATATTGGAGCTGTAGCATGCTAGGGTGAAGGGCTACCAAGTTTGTTCAAATAAATGACCTTGATTTTCATTCAAGGTCGCATGGGTCAAATAGGCTATAATCTTCAAACGACTTCTTCTCCATAACCAAGAGGCCCAGGGACTTGATATTGGGCCTGTAGCATGCTAGGGTGAAGGGCTACCAAGTTTGTTCAAATAAATGACCTTGATTTTCATTCAAGGTCGCATGGGTCAAATAGGCTATAATCTTCAAACGACTTCTTCTCCATAACCAAGATGCCCAGGGACTTGATATTGGGCCTGTAGCATGCTGGTGTGAAGGGCTACCAAGTTTGTTCAAATAAATGACCTTGACCTTTATTCAAGGTCACAAGGGTGAAATCGGCTTAAATCTTTAAACAATAATTTTGCAATAGCCATGAGCCTCTGATACCTGATAGTAGGCCGATAGAATGCTGGAATGAAGGACCAGAAAATTTATTAATATGAATAAACCTAGCTTACGATGATATTTGCATAAAGAGGTAATCAGCATAGTATCTGTAGAAATGACCCCAATCAACTTCAAAGTTGCTGTAGAGCCAGGTGAGCGATACAGGCCCATTGGGCCTCTTGTTAGGATTTAGTGAACATAACCTGATCGTTCAGATCATGTAAGCTTTTAATACGTCAAGGCGTCTTTTTATCGGTAAAGTAAAAGAACATAGGCACAATAGGAAATCCTGAGCAAGTTTACTTGATAGTTTCATACTCGACGGTGGGTGCATGCTATAATTTAGAAAATCCTTGTTCGATATCGGGCGGAGAAACAGGGGCATCCCGGAACCGATCCCAAGAGGAAACACAGGAGTTTGACACAATAAAAAAATTTCGGGTTCGATCCCTAGCGGAAATATATGGAAATGACGCAACTAAGAAATCCCGAGTTCGATCCCTAGCGAAGTTACAGTGACAATGTTTACTTGATAATTTATAACCTTACTTTTTGCTTTAAATAATCTTTTATTTTTTATTGTCATCTCCAATTCAAACAAAGTTAACAATGAATAAACAGAACAATATGACTCCATTATTCTCCTAAAATTAATAATCTAATCAGCACTATAAAAATGCTATATTCTGCAAAAGAAAAATATTAATTACAGCCAGGGTGAAAGGGTATGACTGGGAACAATTTCGGTAAAAATATCAAACCTATTTTTTGTCTAAATCAGTTGACAACTATCTACCCTCTCCTCCTTTTCTCTATATTCTGTTCTAATGTACGTACTTCATCTTACCCTTTCCTCTGTCCGACCCCCTTCCCTGTTGCCCAGTAAGCCTTTGACCACATATATTATCATGATTACAACACTTCCCCTGAATACACACTTACCTCCTTTCACTATCTATAATAACATTATTGATTTTACTCTCCATCGTGTTTTAATCAGTGTATTCAACAACTTTAAACAAGCCACGAATTTCGCCCTTTAGGTTGCTGTCCCCGAGATGCTGTGATATACTTGTTTCATTTATTCTGTCCCAGATAGACCAACTTTAAAGCAAGAAAAAGTTTTGCCCGGAAATGATGATAACAAATTAGAACTAATATTGCTACTTTGTCAAACGTTTAGCATCTAGGTTAATGACTTATATATGTTCAAATCGCCCGGATTAAAATTGTTGAAAAAGCTATAGCTTAAGAAATAATTACATAATTTTGTATTGTTTTTTGTTAAGTAAAATATTTGAACCTTGATAGTTGGATAGCGCAGCGGTAACACTTTAAAACTTTGTGCCTGCGGTTCGATTATTGCTTTATTGAAATGGTACCATACACATATGTTATGTTGTTAAAATACACATGTAAATCAAATGATAATTTTCAAAATTAACCTTGCAGAAGTCATATTTACCAGAATATTTTCATTAGTTAATGAATTGTATTGGCCATGTTGTGTGGACATTTACATTCGATTTCTTGACTCTTTCTGTTCTAATTTTGATTTTTTTTTCTATTTATTTTTATGCGAAATGCATTGAATTATAAGCATACATTTTGTAAACATTATGATGTAGGTATATCCAACCTGCATATACATGTATAAAAATTGAAACAAGCTAATATTATTTATTTGTTAGAGTACAATGTAGCTGTCTGCAGGTCTAGTTGCAGTCTTTAACAATTAAAACTGTATTATATCAATATGAGATGCAACTGTCAGGGCTTATATTAATTAATTCTTATCCATGCAATTTGATCTTACAAACAACTTATATAAAAGAAAGCATAATGGTTTATCATTTCTGGGAAACAATGAAAGCCTGTTCAAATCAATGCAGAAACATATGACTGATCAGTTAACAGAACAAATAAAAATATTATGTTTTATTAAGTTTTATAAGGAACCAGATGTTGACACAGATTTCAATATATGTCTTGAATTACAGAGATAAAAAAAAACACACACACAAGAAGATTCTTTGAAGGTGATTATAGGAACAATATTTTGAAAAATTGAAAAAGAAAAAAAAAATGGTTAGGGGAAAACAAAGTGGTGTATAATTTTCTGGATAACAATGAAAGCGTGTTCAAATCAATACAGAAAAACATGACTGATCAGAGACAGAGCAAATAGATATTTTATTTTTTATCATCTTTGATGCAGAACCAGATGTTGACACAAATTTCAATTGAGGTATTTAGCTACCGAGGGGATAAAAAAAAAGAAAACGTTTAAAGAAGCATTCCTTTGCTCGAACGGGCAGGTATTAGTTGCACAAATTACTTATGATCTTTTGTTTAGTTTATTATTGTTTAACGTCATATCAACAGCTTGCATGTGACATATATGCGTGTGATGAATGCGTATTTGTGTTTTGGTAGACTGCGTAATGTTTGTGTAAAATCTCCTTGTGATAGTCCGGAACGTTTGCCGATTTATAGCGCTACCTCACTGTAGCACCGATGGCATCCAGCAAGACGCAGCATCTGGTCACATTATAATGACAACGGGCGGACCAGTCGTCCTAATCCTAATATGATACACGCGTATCAGGAGTAGAAACTTTGAGACTGTTGTGTGTCGGCCAGGACACAGAGCCCAGAGCCTTCCTCACAGGGGAGAACGATCAACCAAAGGCCAAAGGGTTGCATTGTCAGGGATTGGTTTGGTTTGGTTTATTTTGTTTAACGTCCTATTAACAGCTAAGGTCATTTAAGGACGGCCTCCCGTGCGTGCGACATGTATGCGTGTGGTGAGTGCGTATGTGTGTTTTGGGAGGCTGCGGTATGTTCGTGTTAAGTCTCCTTGTGATAGGCCGGAACTTTTGCCGATTTAAAGTGCTATCTCACTGAAGCATACTGCCGAAGACATCCAGCAGGACACCCCACCCGGTCACATTATACTGACAACGGGCCAACCAGCCGTCCCACTCCAAATATGCTGAGCGCTAAGCAGGAGTAGCAACTACCCTTTTTAAAGACTCTAGTATGTCTCGGCTAGGGGACAGAACTCAAAACCTTCCTCACAGCGGCGAACGCTCAACTAAAGGCCAAAAGTGAGGCATTGTCAAGGGAGACATTAGGAAGAAGAAAGTTGTTAAGAAAGAAGAGAAAAGATAAGATCCCAAATTCAGTCGCCTCTTACGATCATGCAATGGGGGCAGCAGGTACAATTCTTACGCCCTACCTGCAGGGCAGGCATTGTCAGGGAAGACATTTAGGAAGAAGAACGTTTTCAAGAAAGAAGAGAAAAGATGATATCACAAAATAAGTAGCCTCTTAATTACGATCATTCAAAGGGGACAGCAGGTACAATTCTTATGTCATACCTTCAGGGTTTATGATTCGGTGTGATGATATGAATATCAGAAAACCTGCAAAACTCTGCGCTGTGCATCCGCACTTTAATATAATGGAATGCCACTCCGCTTTATCTTGATTAGTTTATCATGTGACACCACAGACAACCGCAAACATATCACAGCATGGTTAGCGCATTTGTGGTGATGATAACCCCTAATTATAGCTCATTTTACCTCGAATACGTATGTGATAGTTAATAATAACAAAAACATTTAGATTTTCACAAACAAAAAGATGCGCTTATACGCGTGCGTATACAGTCGTATAAATATGAATATACAGGGCACAACCATGTATGTTAACGAAGAAAATGACCACATATTTAGTACTGAGATATGACAAATACACAATATAATTGTAAAATTATTTATAGTAGTTCGATGAGGTAATATTTAGTTTTAATGTCTGTGATATGTCAGCACGTTAGCAAGTGAAACTTCACAAATAACAGCATTACGAACATTTCTGACTGTCGAGTCATGTATCCCGCAGAAGGTAGGGCCTACCCATTGCATGATCGTAAGAGGCGACTAAAATTGGGATCTTATCTTTTCTCTTCTTTCTTAACAACTTTCTTCTTCCTAATGTCTCCCTTGACAATGCCTCACTTTTGGCCTTTAGTTGAGCGTTCGCCGCTGTGAGGAAGGTTTTGAGTTCTGTCCCCTGGCCATTCATTATAACTACATAGATAATCTTTGATAAATAAATCATGTGTGACTTTATAATCCATATGTGAATTATTTTTGAGATCTGAAAGTCAGTTATTTTTCTCTATTTCTGTGCTAAAGGTTTTCTCACTTCAGATGTCTTTAAAGGTATCTTTACTATTTGTTTTAACTTTGGTTAGTGTATGTCTATATTTTCGGACCATGTTTACAATTTCAGCTAGGAAATACAAAAGAAATGTTCAGAACACAAAAAGTAAATACAAATGATATAAATGATATGTAATGAATTCGACCATCCTAACACTTGGTTTATATAATTTGTTATTGTCAGAGCACTGGGACTCTGCTTATTATATAGGTTTTTAAATGACTAATAATATAAGATTATACATGTACATGTTCCTGTGGTCAGTTTTCAATGCAATATTCCCAATCATAGTGAGACCATATATTATAATGATGTAATAAAAAAGAAATTGCACGTGCGTTTGAAATGTTGTCTGGTTATTGGGATTGATATACATGAAAGGTATTGTTATTAGTCCCCTGCCGTTTGAAAAACGGGGGACTTTAGGTTTACCCTCCGTCCGTCCGTCTGTCTGTCCGTCAAGCAACAGTTGTCCGGACAACTCCTTCTAAAGTACTACTCCGATTTTAACGAAACTTGGTATACATGATCAGTATAACATGAAGTTGTGCATCCCACTTTTTCGCAAAAATATTTTTCAAAATGGCCGCGCCGGCTTCTCATTGGTTGAGGCTTGTCCGGACAACCCCTCCTAAAGTACTACTCCGATTTTAACGAAACTTGGTATACATGATTAGTATAACATGTAGTTAAAACAATGGGAAATGAACAGGTGCACTCCTAGGTCAGGCAGGGGACTTTGTATTGCTGTTGCAATACTATCATTCCTTGTTTTATTTTAGCAAAACTCTTATTTTTAATCAGGATTAAAACATTACAATCGAAACTTTATAAAATCCATTTTTGTTGCTTATATCTTCATTGTTATTCCTTATTTGTTAATACTTATTTGATATGGGATATAATAAGGGATAACAATAAGTAACAACGGATAAAGGGTGACTGAAACTGGTCGTACAGTGCTGCCGTACAAAACATATCTCTACCGGTGAATCATGCGTCTGTCTGATTTTAAAATTGATTATTGACGTAGCCTTGCCTTATAAGATTAAAAAACGAATTTATTATATTTATGATTCGATCTCGGCAACACCTGTGAGGTAAACAAATATTACGTACATTTAAAAAATCCTGTTTATGATATCAAATTTTCAATGTGATTTATGTATTTTTATCTGATAATAATCACGTTTAAAGTAAATTAGCTGATGTAGTATATATAGCAATAACGGATGTTTCAAATCATTCGTTCTAAATCCCAATAACTCATTTAATTTTTAATCACAGGAAAATGATTTACATACCACATGAAAGCATATTTTCTAAATTGTATTCTCCTATCTGACGGACCATACTGAATGTCAAACATTTAACTGTTGGTAAATAAGATGAACCTTTTTACACCAACTGCTCCAAATGACGTCCATTTTGGTCGGCGAAAAGGTCAAGGCCATATCTAAATTTATGAATTGCTAATGCACATGTTTTAGTTGAAATTGCACGGACTTGCTTCGGACAGCTTGCTGGAGTTCTACAGTGTTCTCAGGAGGTGGATTGTACATTCTATCCTTAAGATAACCCCACAGAAAGATGTCTAAAGGGATGAGGTCAGGTGAATGTGGCGGCCACTCTGTATGGGTCTTCAGCGATTTTAAAGTCTTCCTCCCAAAAGATGAATCCCTCAAGAACAGTTCCTGCTATATGTGGTGTTGCGTCATCCTGTTGAAACCACACTGATCTAATATTGATCATCACAAATGAATTCTTGATTTCTGATATAACAAAAATCGAATCTTTGATATTAAAAAATGAAAAATATTGATATAAGAAAATAGTGAATAAACAAGTAACTACCATTATTGAAAGAACGAATAAGAGGATCACATTAGACTATGAAAGATTGCAAAAGTCTGTACATCAAATAGCATATTGCATATTGCATATTATATAAGACAATCAAAGGCCCCATGCATTTTATATCAAAAGTAGTAGATAGGTGAAGCTTGTATTGATTATTTTCGTTGGACAATTCTCAAAGACGTTCTGTTGAGAATTGACTTTTAAGCTGTTATTTTTCAACGATACGACCCATTTTCAAGGGCGCTTTAATTTACATCAATGCCATGATAAAGTGAAGATTGTGTCACTTTTTTCTTACTAAGTTACTTTTTTCGCCAAATTATTTTCTGATTGTCTTGATTAATAACAAAAATATATCTGGAGTCGGGAAATTAAGGTTGGAAAGTGAAGGGCCCTGCCTACCAAAATTGACTGAACCCAACACCATAATTGTGACATGAACCGCAGTTTACTTCACCGTGTTTCAAAATACGCCAGATAACGTTGATAATATTGCACTTGTAAGTAGTTTCTTTTTTTAAATTGTTCAATGTCCTATCAACAGCTATGGGCGACATCCGTGTAAGTAAGCTGCATGTGTGTGTATGGATGCGATGTGTTCATGTTTGTCTCCTGGTCTGAGCGCGAAACTGTTGCCGACGTATACATGTACTCCCTAAGCACCCACAGGACACCACACACGGTCATAATTTAACAACGAATTTACAAGTTGCCCCACTCCCAATATGATTGGTGTGAAGCAATAACCATTTTAGCGACTATGGTATGTCTCGACCAGAACACAATATCAATTTCTTGGTATACATTCATTCATTTCTTCATCAACTGCCTTAAAATAAATATCACGTTTGTTCGACATTTCCGAATGATTTTAAAATGCAAACGTTCTAATTCTAAGTATACTTTAAACAAGTGTGCTCTTAATAAGATTTTTAACACCTACGTCACACACTGGAGATCGAAATAATTTATGGCTTGGTCTCCAAAATAAGCACAATGGGTAGTCGAGTGGATTCAACTGCTCTGTGACGTGTAAGGGTCTCGTTACCAAGTCATTTCTTGGGATTCGAGATATTTTCTACATATTACCCTAAGTAAAATATTTAGATATATGTCACAAATTGTGTTCTGTTATAAGCTCGTAACGTCATCAGAGCGAACAACACCGAGTAACAATTTATTAAGTGGTTATCTGACCACTAAGTAACTACCTTTACTATCGAACCGCGCTACTAGTAACACCGCTGCAATACATATACAGCACCACTCCGTCAGACCGCCGTTCTCACTGCTCTCTGTAGGTGTTTACTGATCCACTGACCTGCCAACAGTCTAATGCTAGGTTCTTTATCACCGCTGTGAGAATACGTGTATCGTATCCTTGTCGATTCGCTAACCCCCACAGTGTGTTGATATCCATCCCTTATTCCAGCCCACACTGTTTTCTATGTATTGTTTTGTTATATGCTTTCATTGAAATCAGAATGGAACCCGACCTTTTCAGCTCGCCTGCATTTATACGATCGATAATCCTAAGTAAAACATCCAAAATTGACAATGGTTACATGTTAACTGAATTTTCACCTTGTTTTAACTGGAAGAGTTTAGTAATTTGCAGTGATGCAATGACATGTACTAGATTATTGGTGATTCAGTCATTGTTATATCTTCATATGATAATTAGGTTAACGTATTAATGCACTGGTGTTATTTTGTTTTGGTTTTGTTTTGTTTATTTGTTTGTTATTTTTTACACATGCATGCATATCACAATTAGGGGAGGCCGTCCATATTTCGTTCTTCTAGGACACGTCAGTGTTGCTAAAGACAACGTACAGCTATTTCGTCATTGTAGGCCTCGTCAGTGATGCTAAGGACCTAAGTATGTGACATATTACTTCACACAATAACTGCTGAAGGGATTGTAAAATCTAGCACATTTCTGTCTACGGTTTTAGATACCAAGACTATCGTGTGGATAAGCTTTTCGGCATACCCGTATAATGTTCTTTTGGCCCCGGATATGACGCGACAACTGACGTTACTGGCCAAGAAGAAGTATGTGATTGGTTAATGTAGCGGTAAATGCAAAATGCAGAAATGCAATTAAAAACGAAACAAAGTTAAGATTGAATGCAAGCTGAATAATCGGATGTGTCTTTTCATATGACACATTAATAAAATTATATATCCCGATTCAAATGCAGTATCACCAAAAATTATTCAAACTGATATAATTGTGGTATCCGTGCTGAGACGCATTTGTTCGTTGATTTATTTCGTTGATTTATTTCACCAGCAGTTTTACATTATAACCAGCAGCATTATAACTATGCCGTTTATCTTTTTTAAAGATATTTCTTGTTGGTCGTACATTTGAATAGACATCTTGGTCGAATATTATATACAGGAACAATCAGTTGTATTTAAGTTTATATATATCTGTATTATTATTGAGTATATCTAAGTAACTGAAGAAAACAATGTTCATCTAGAAATATAGACTGTTTCGAAAACATTAATCGGACTAGCAAATATACATTGTAGACAGCTGTATCGGCTAGGAACAGACGGTTCAGAAATAAAATCATATTTTATAAATATTATTATTATATGTTTTTCTTTGATCTTTTTATTAATTTGTGTTGCATTGGTCTACATACGTGTATATAGAATATTGAAACTGATTTGAAATATACATCATATGAAAGTGATATCAGGTTACTATGATGTAAATCTATATATTAATTGGAAAACAATCTACATGTATACATCTGTATTTCAAAAGACTGTATTCCTTATTAAGTGCCAATTTGTTTTCATCTGACCTTATCAGTAACTTTCCTCTGACACCATATGTTATTATATGCCTATAAAAAGACAGGTTCGTGTGGCATGTTCATCCTTTTGACGAATTAGCGATTCAGAAACGAACTACTTTAAACCGCACTGAGTAAGTATTTGATAATTTCTATTTTAAAATTGTATGCAAGATATTTTACTTAGATTAACTCATAGAAAGTATTAATTGAGTATCATATTTTTTCATTACACTGTATTTCTATTTCAGAATTTTAGATAATAATATATAATATGTTTTGTTTCATTTACATGTATCAAAATGTAGAAAATATTTATGTAACTAATTTTACTTGAATTCTTATCTACCCGAGTATACCCAATGCAAAAATAATGAATTCAAAGCCAATTCATCATGTACACGTCACTGGGATATGCAGCAATTTATTAAGGTATACTAAGTGGCAGATTTCCTCGACGTTATTTTTCTATGACATTTTTGTTTATCATTGGATATGTGGGATGTAAATTGCTTATCAAATGTTCATATCCGTTCACAATTGCGTTGATTTGAGTTCATTAACACTACGTATCATAACGTAATGCCAAATCTATCTATTTCATTCTCAATTAATGCAAACTATCGTCAATTCACTTCATTCATTTTATAGACTCGGTTTGTTTCATGACTCAACATCCTTTTCCTGATGAATGTACATACATCACGTTGTCAAAAGAAAAATCATAGGATATCTCTAAAAGTAGTTTTTTTAATGATTAATTTGATAAATACTCACTGAAGTCGGGAGGCCGTTCTTAAATGACTTTAGCTGTTGATAGGAAGTTAAACAAAATAAACCAAACCAGGACACCCCTCCGAGTCACATTATACTGACTTAAGGGCGAACCACTCGTCCTATTTCCAAAATACAAGACGTTTAGCAGGAGCCTCAACAACTATTTTTTCTGGTTTGCCTTCATCACAGGGGCAGACGTTCAACCAGTTAAAGGTCAAACATGTGGCAGTGTCAAGAGAGACATTTATTAGGAAGAAAGTTGTATAGGGAGGGGAGCAGATACTATCCAAAATTTAGACGCCTCTTACGACCATGTACATAGGGTAATTGGGGTGACAGGTACAACTATTACGCAGTGTACGGAAGGGATGAAAACTAAATAAACACATACGCATGTACGTAAAAACGTCCCTTTGAGGACTGCCGTAACAGAATGGTATTTTATATTTAGCTCTAAATGAAATAGGGTAGGAGGAGAATACACTCGTGACGCAATATCTTCATTGAAACCCAACTCCAACCTGCAGAATTGTTCGGCTGCTCTTTGATTCAACAAAACCTTAACAGATTTAGATGCATGTTCTTTGCTTATCAAAATTAATATTATAGAAAATTATAGGACACGACAAACATCCTGATTAGCGTCCATGTGTATATTCCTGCATTTTCTTTCATCTGGTAAAAGAATTTACTTATGCACTCGTTCTTCGCTGTCGTGAAAATATTACAACTATACCATATATATGGAATAATTTATATGTATATATCGTTCTAAATAGACAACTATTTATTTGATATTTCTTTAAAATCCAGAAATATCAATTTGCAAAACTTGTAACCTTTAAAGTCGATGCCTTCTAAGTAAAACAAAACATGTTTAATGTTAAAATAAATTTCTCCTGATTGATTTTGTTTACTATGGCTTTATAAAAGAAACTTTGGTGTTATTTATTGGTAGTTATCCCTCTTTGTTCTTGTGAGCATTATTAAGTCAAACTCCCTAAAACGGGGCCCAATATTTCCTACTTCATGTCATCCAAAATGTTCCAACGGCCTTTTTGAAATTAGATATTGGCCGACTTACATCAGATTTCCAGCATTTCCGAAGAAAACCGATCAGCCCTTGGGTCGGTACTGTAATGTATATTTCCAACTAGTAGTATATACCGTCGATCATTTCAACATACCTGACCTTACAGGTATACATGTCAAGATATATAATAGGTTATTCCACTCATTCAATGATCTGACTCCGAGTGTCAAAACATTTTTCATATTTGTATTCATGTGACCTGGCGAGCTCTCGGGTGACACAGGGTACCTTTCGAGAAATGGCGGTAACAAACTTCAATTTTCAAAACTAAGATGTCTGCCTGTTGGTGTCCCTATCCGAAACAAAATGAAATGGGCAGATTTTCAAACCAAGGAACATCTACATGTGAAGTTTGAGAAATATCCCTCCGGAACTTTTCAAGAGATAGTGAAAATAAGGATTATTTACGTAGCACGGATGTAAGGCTATTTGAATAGCCCATCAAAGCAAATAGCGAATTCTTTATAATATGTTCTCTTCTGTGTTTGAACATTACAAAACTAAGGTATTGCATGTTGATCTTTTTCAGAAATATGGAGTGGTCTATCCCGATATTGTCTTTACTATTGCTTGGGGCGATATTGTCAGAAGGGAACTTGGCGGAAAGTCAATATATCAGTCCTGTGGCGAGGGAAGATAGTAACAAAGTCGTTCGGAGGGCTAGAGCTGTCTCGTTTTCTCCAGTAGCTATGGATTCAGAAGAAAGTAACAAAGTCGTTCGGAGGGCTAGAGCTGTCTCGTTTTCTCCTGCAGGGGCGCCAGTAGCTATGGATTCAGAAGATAGTAACAAGGTCGCTAGGAAGGCTAGATCTGTCACGTTTTCCCCTGCAGCTCTCGATTCAGACTAACAATGAAAAGATTTGTTTAACGAATTTTAGATCAGCACATCTAACAATCACAGCATAATGTTATCTGTATCATTGATGTAGAAGAAAATAAATGATAAAAAAATATTTTTGTTATTGTTGCTTAATGTAAGCATTATTACACAGGAATGTCTTGGATTCTTTAATCTGTTTAGAAACAACACTCACTGCCAGACATCATTTACAAGTATACTTGACGCTATTTCTGACCATCTTTATCAAACATTCATATGTTTATTCATCATGACTTATTAAACTCCTCCTCCTCCTCCTCCTCCTCCTCCTCCTCAATTCATTTCGAATACTTTAGTTAATTATCATTTACCAAGAGCATCCCAACATCAACAATCATCATTCACTCCCTACAAAGCCACATCCCACACTCAACCATACACACGCTTGCATACACTTGTTGAAACAAAGAGGAAGAAATATGCTATATTGTTCAGTAACTTTAACTATTTTTATTATGATAATGTTATATTTAAGATATCGGATAACATGATTTTATTCTCACCTAAATGTTTAATTGAACAAAGTCAATGCACGAAAGTGCGTCTGCGTCTTAGATGCTGATATGAATTACATTGTGATGACCTGTCAATTTCTCCTTATCTTTGGTGTTTACTGTGTATTTCCATTGTCTACTTTATTTACATAACACGTTTCCTACTACGACTGCAATTAAACCGCCCTCCTGTATCTGGTATCTAAAACTGTAAATATTACTTTATTGTTCACAAAGCTTTTCTACATTTCCACATGCGGAATACCATTGCATGGACTTGAACTGGTCCTTCCGGGTATGTGAGAGTATGTGTGTCTACTAGTGAGGGCTTGCATGAGCTTTAAGCTTAATAGTTTATCGATGAAACGATGGTTTTGACGCATTTATTCAGCATGCTGATTGGGGGGGTTACAGTCTCCAGATGTACTAACCTTATATAGATTGTATAAAAGTCCTAATGCAATATTTACATTCTGTGTTGCATTTGCATATACATGTATGTCGATAGTAAACCAAATTGTATTCATGAGACTGTATACTACAATTTACAGTGATTCGGTCAGTGTGTTGCTGGTCAAAACTTTGGCCGCCAGTTACTTTCGGCCATTGAGAGATTTCGAATGCTAGCATTTATAATCCACAACACAAAAAATAAAGCAACTTCACAAGTTATGAGAGTAATATTTTATAATTAAAACAAAATGTAGCCAATACAAAATAACTATAAGCGCCGTTATTGATATAAGAATTAACAAATTGTCAATGTCGTCAAACTCACAGGGGCTCGTTTCCGAATTTTCAGAAATGTAAGACACGACAACATTTAAAGTCCAGTATTGATAGAAAAATGAAATACAAATCTTGTGAAAAATCGGGAGCATCGACATGGTTTCCGGTTGTGTATGTATATTGGATTTCAGTTTTGTGGTTATATCACTGATGTTAAAGGCCTACTGTACCTTACAAAATCGGGCCCCTGTGAAGTTGAAGATGCGACTGGTTAGACTTGAATCTGTTTCGAACGAAATATCTTTGGAATCGTTTTCACCTACTGTCAAGACGACTTTCATTTAGAATTTAGGAACTGATATTCTTCTGTAAATAACGTAAATCCAGTCGATAGAAACATAAATGTTTCCGAGGAATCGAGTCTGTCCTGTGCGATACCCGTTCAACGCCGCATCACTTCTAAATGTTAACCGTATATCATTGCGCCGAAAAACGGCTTTATTTCTAAACAGTCAGAAATTATGCAATTGTGAACAATTTGACGATATCTACAAACGTATATGAAATATAATATAAAGCCAAATTTGTGCGAAAAAAACATTTTATGTCATTGCTATTAATAACGACATGAGGAACTATATTATTCCTTCTGGAAATTTCGGCTGTTCCGGTATTTGAACTTGATGACGTCAGTGATTGGGGACGCGGCAAATTTAAACGCGTCTTCAGCTTCAGTAAATAAAAAAAATATGAATGTAAATATAAGCAGTCAACTGTTACCAAATGGTAGTATACAGTCGATATGAATACAATTTGGGTGACAGATAAATATTTCATAGGGCGACATTCTATTTATCTATCACCAAAATTGTATTCATATCGACTGTATACTACCATTTGGTAACAGTTCAATGCTTTAATGATGAAAGTACAATGAGTGTCTAGACAACATGCATTCAACAGGTCTAAAAAAAAAGCAGATACGGGCTTGCGGTTATTGGCAGAAGTAGAAGAAATTTTCAATCTTCCTGTCCGAATATGTCATGATATAGTCAAACCATTCAAATAGCAATGCGATTTGACAGGAACTGAGTATTTTAGGCACTGACAAATGATATACACCCCTGAGCGGAAACATTATTTTGGCTGCTCAAATGACGGATGAAACTAAATCTGAAATACTAAAGTAAGCTTATTTTAAGACTCCATGGCTTTAATGATACAAGTTTTGTAGGACACATTGCACTTCTGCAATATCAATGGTAAATGTTTTCTGGTCTATAAATTAAGAATGGTAAATTTGATCTGAAAGGGGAAATAACTTATGTAATAAACAATATGAAAAAACGTTGAAGTAAATGAGCATACGGCTCATTTACTTAATGCTTAATGTTTTATTGGTTGGATTTTGTTTAACGTCCTATTAACAGCCAGGGTAATTTAAGGACGTGCCAGGTTTGGAGGTGGAGGAAAGCCGGAGTACCCGGAAAAAAACCACCAGCCTACGGTCAGTACCTTGCAACTGCCCGAAGTAGGTTTCGAACTCGCAACCCTGAGATGGAGGGCTAGTGATAACGCGTCGGGACACATTAACCACTCATCCGTGCGTGTATTGTACAGGCGTACAAGAGAATGAGGTACAGATTGACCACCCATCACAGACCTAAACCCATGTGTAAGCTTCCATAAATGTGCTGCAATATTCCCCACTAGTAAAGCACAGGGAGACTTCCTCATAGCGGTTATATTAAGGATAGTTTCTATTGCGAAACTTTAGGACAAACGCATTCAGTTATTGTAACCAATCCTTAGTTGTAACAAAACATATTGATTGCCATTGTATAGCAGGAAAACGGAATGATGGTGATGACACGAGATAAAATGTTAACAATAATATATAAAAGACAAAGGAAAAATAAGTTTAAGAATAAATGAATAAAAATGTATCTATATATCACGTAGGTGTAACCAATTTATGCAAATTTATTCAGCATCTCTAATATATTAGCTTATCAGACGAAATTGAAATTTTTGTGCTGACAACAACAACAGAAATCGTAATTTTAGATCATTATTGACAAAAAGTATTCCTTTGTAACTGCTAATAATAACGTTAAGGAGTGACTCAACCATGTCCAAATCACACGGTGTCTAAATACGAGGTATATATATCTAGTTTTTTTTATCTATTTTCTCAAACAAATAGTGAAACGTATTCTGAATTTTTACGTCAAGCATAAAAGTAACGCCATTTCTACCTGAGGACACATTTCTGTATCTAGCCTTGACATTAACAAACGATTATCAACAGTCAAAGTGTCCGTTCGATCACCCTATAGTTGCCATCACTACAACTGTGACGTCGGTAAATGATGTCGCCATGACAACGGCACATAAAACCAGAACAGTAATGGCATTGGAAGCCTTGCAAATTATTAAAAGGTAGTTGTCTTGACCATCAACAGAATATTGATTGAATGAATTATCCATATTGTACAATGTACAATGATCGTCAGATATATACAGATGGAGTAAAACTGACAAGTTATAGCTTGTAGGTTACAGATTTATACATATACAATAAATCATTACGATTTATTTATTGTTTTGTTTTTTAATACGATATTTCTGTGCAGGCGACACATATCTTTGTGTGTTTTTGTGTCGCCTTGAAAAGGTGACATTTAGGAATTACTATGTCGGCGTCGGCGGCGGCGTCGGCGTCCGCACAATGGTTTCCGTCCCATAACTTGAGTTCCCTTTGGCCTATCAAACTCAAACTTCAATCAATGCTTCCTTGCCAAAAGTGCTTGCTTGGGATTGCTTTTCAGGTTCAAAGGTCAAGGTCACTGTTTCTATTAATAGAAAATTGGTTTCCATGCAATAACTCAAGTTCCCTTCAGCCAATCAAACTCAAACTTCACACAGTGCTTCCTTACCAAAAGTGCTTGCTTATGATTGCTTTTAAGGTTCAAAGGTCCTTGCTACTATAAATAGAAAATAGGTTTGCTTGCAAAACTTGCGATACCTTGGGCCAATCAAACTCATACTTGATGCATTGCTTTCTTATAGGAAGTGCTTGCTTGGGATTGCTTTAAGTTTCGATGTTCAAAGGTCAAGGTCACTGTTGCTATTAATATAAACTTGGTTTCCATTTGATAACTCGAGAGTTCCCTTGGACCAATTAAACTTAAACTTTGTAGTACTTCCTTATCAAAAGTGCTTGCTTGGGATTGCTTGCAGGTTTGAAAGTCATGGTCACTGTAAATAAATAAAAAAAATCTGTCCAGTTCCCTTTGGGTCTATCAACCTAAAACTTCATATAGTGCTTTCTGGTTTCTGTATGAAAAACACTTAAACTTTGCATGAAACTTGATTTGCAAAGCATATGCAGTTTGATCTTAAAAATTTAAATCCTAGCTTGCTGTGCAGGCGACACATCCACTTCCGTGGAATTCCTGTTCTTTACTGTAAACTAATCCACACAATGGACCTTAATATCCTGGTTGCCATTTGGATACCACTTCTATATTACCCCTATAAGGAAGACTATAGAGGAAAACAGAGCATAGAAAGACAGAACAGTGAGGATTGACTGAGAATCCCAAGTATTGTAGTGCGGCAGAATACATATATTGGTCTATTCAATGTTCCCTTGATATAAAACACGGAAGAAAATTCCCGATTCTTCAGGGGCCCCCACTTTAAGTCGCCTTTTACTATCAACATGCAATGGGATACAACAAGTCTTATTCTAAGGCTCTCCGATGTCCCCTGAACAGACGACATTGAAGAACCCCGAATCAGCAGGGAGGCCCCACAATTAGTTGCCTCTTACAAGATTAAGCAGGCAGATTATTTCCCGCTCCTGCACGGGTAAACCAGTATTGAAGTCTTTTGGGGGTACATAAATTGATTTGAAATATACTACTTACAGTTTTTAAAATTTGAGTTGCATATAACGCCGGATGTTTAATGTGACAACAGTCAAGATTATACGACGAGAAGTGTTAAGCAGGTCACCAATAACCAGTGTCTTATTAGAACGGTTAAAAACATTAGCCAGGGTTATAGGATGTCTGGTGCTGAGGGAGAGGCGAACATCCATGGTCATGTGACGAATGTTTAGCAGGACATCAACGGCTAGGGTTATATGCGGCCACACAATAGGATTGTTTCATATGTTAAGGACTACAACAACAGGATAAGGACTGTATTATATAATAATTACGATGATATTGGTATAAGTTTACATCATCAGAGACCCTTTCTGGATGCTCAATGACCAGTTGTGGTTTTGTTTGTTTAGTATTGTTTAACGTCCAATCAACAGCTATGGCCATTTTAGGAGGGTCTCCGCTGTGTACAAGATGCATGCAAGTGGAGTTTATGTTTGTCTCCTTGTGATAGCACGGACCTTTATAGTGTTATCCAACTGAAGTATACTGCCAACAGTAAACCACACCCTGTCACATTATACTGACAACGGGCGAATCAGACGTCCCACCCTCAAAATGATGAGCTTTATTCAGGTGTAGTAACTACAATTGTTATAGACTAGGGGACAGACACCAAAATGTTCTCTATGTACTGTACAGAAACTATGGAGGGAAGTTTAGGTTGATTACACATGAAAATGATATGTATAATTGTATCAACAATTCCCTGAAACATTAACGGTACATTCCAGTAGATTAAACTTAAACAATGCTACTTCTCATCCGAAATTGATCAAACATAAATGTGTAACCACAAGTCTCGCCCCACCAGTGGACCAGAGGCTTTTACGAGCAGTGAAACTGAAGTTAGGAAAAAGGCAGATAAGAGTCTTTTTTTTATTAACCTCCCCAAAACGAAGAAGGGGACTTGTTTTTTCTTATTTTCTTAATAGTCGAAATGGCCTGTTTCCAAAATGGCCCCTTCTCTTATTCAAATTTCCTGTTGGTGGTGCATTGCCCATGCCGTTGTGGTCACAAATCTATAAAGTATAAAGATTTAGGTCACTTGGTTTGTTTTTTATGGCTCCCCAAAGTTGTACCTTTCAGAAGCTGTCTAAGTGTTGATAAAATGTGCATGTTATGTAAAATATTAATGAAAATCTAATCAAATGATGGTCACCGTAAAGAATACATTCATGGCATGATTGTGACAAAAGATCATGTTTCCATCGCGTCATTTGGCTGTTTTATGGAAGAAACAATCTCAAAAATGCCATTTTCGATGATAACATTTTAGACACAAAAACTGTGTTTTTTAGAGAATACACCCTTTTATGGGCGTTGGATGCAAACCAATTTGTATCCTATTAAACAGTACGTAATATGCTATTGATGAGAGGAAAAATCATCAACATGTAAGTGGTGGAACATTTTCAAATCTTGGGTTGAATTAGCCTATGAATGAATTGCCGATTATCGACTTTCTTTAGATAATTAACAAATGTTGAGAATATGTACACAGAAAAAAAAAAGGTGAGAGAAACACTTTTTTCACAAAACATCCAAGATGGCTACTTCACAAGTCCCCGTGGTTGAAGACATTGGCTGACAAATAGACAGAACAAACAAAACGTATTCCTTATGATTTTGGTTGGTTTTCGCATTTACGGGAGTGTTCATAGCTACGGGCGATTGTATAATACCTATATTTATAAGTTTGGTTAGTCACATGGTAACGGGGATCTTTCATATCGAGCCCCAAACATACTTTCGACATATGCACTCCGTTGCCGCATGGAAAACTATTTCAAGTTTTGTCGGAATTTCTTCACCTGTGGTTGTAATGGTCGAGGGTTTTCCAGCGCCCTGTAATACCCAAGGTAGTACAAGATACTGGAGATGTGCGCACACATTCCCATCGTTCTCTCTACAACTGGGCACTGGCAGTAGTAGTCCTTTATTGGGGCTTCATCATCGGGTGAAACGGTGAACCGTATCCAAACGTTATATTTCGTTTGGCTTTTGTGTCGAGAATGTATTTGACATCGGAGAAGGTCTGGGGAGTGCTGGTAAAGCCACACCTCATAGTCTTCGTCATCACTTAAATGTTCGGCGATGTAACCAGGAGCCAGAGATATCTGATACGTTCCACACGTAATGGTTCTCAAGTAATCGAGATCGAGACGGGGAAACAGTACGGAAGATGCATCCATCTTGACGAACACGGACCTTGCCCGTCTAGATAGATCCGGATCTGTCTTGACTTTCTGAGCTAAACCATTCGGTGTTGTCAAACGGTCCTTCATACGTTCAGCCATTAGCCTATCTTTGGCATCTCTCTCTGGAGATATCTGGTAGATCGGTCCTCTAATACCATTCAGACAGGCTGTGACGGTTCGAAGCAAAGCCTCGATGACATTGATAAAGCTGTTAGACACCAATTGCGTTCGGAAGAACGTCCAGTGAGTTACCAATAAGGTAAATGGAGCAGACGCGGGATGAGGTGGGACACCACAGTTTGTGTGAATAGATCAGGTGATGTCTTGCACGTTTTGGTAAGACTGATGATTTTGTTCCATTTATTGCAAAGGTAACAAGACAGAGACAGCATTTTTTGTGTGAAGATGATCCATTCAAAAGATCATGAAGGGTCAGCAACGGCAGGATATGGGACGGGGAGTCGTCTTCTTCCTCTATTTCCTGGTTCTGCTCGGGTTCAGGTTCAGGCTGATTTTTGTTACGAAGATACTTCATGTAGCACTTCTGGCAAATAAGTGCTTGTTACTTTGCTGACATCAATCCTTGTTGCACCAGCGTATCTAGGAGCCATTTATATTCTGGACTATTTACATTGCGTGCACTTCTGTTCTTATTGCCACTACGTTTCTTGAAGTATAGTTGACAGCCTTCTCCAACACATTTACCCTCCATCTTGAAACAATAACGATTGGTTTATGAAGCGTTGATAAAGTAACAAAATAGCAAGCCACCGATGATTGCTGTAAACAGCTAATACTTAGTAGTTTGGTACAATTATGCGAAAATGTGTGATAAATAACGAACTAATTACACAAAAAAACAAGACAATATAATAAATCACATTCAATACCTCCAAGAAGCGCAGAATTGATTGATTACTTAGACCAAAATAAAGTATTTTATATGGATAATCTATCTATTCGATGTGGCGTGGTCGGCAGGCACAAAGAAAGTGAGACAAGTCAGGGTCCCAACCCTGACAGAGCCACAACGCTTTGGAGATGGGACAATAAAACAAGGTTTGGTTTGGTTTGGTTTATTTTGTTTAACGTCCTATTAACAGCTAAGGTTATTTAAGGACGGCCTCCCGTGCGTGCGACATGTATGCGTGTGGTGAGTGCGTATGTGTGTTTTGGGAGGCTGCGGTATGTTCGTGTTAAGTCTCCTTGTGATAGGCCGGAACATACTGCCGAAGACACCCAGCAGCACACCCCACCCGGTCACATTATACTGACAACGGGCGAACCAGTCGTCCCACTCCAAATATGCTGAGCGCTAAGCAGGAGTAGCAACTACCATTTTTAAAGACTCTGGTATTTCTCGGCTAGGGGACAGAACCCAAAGCCTTCCTCACAGGGGCGAACGCTCAACTAAAGGCCAAAAGTGAGGCATTGTCAAGGGAGACATTAGGAAGAAGAAAGTTGTTCAGAAAGAAGAGAAAAGATAAGATCCCAAACTTAGTCGCCTCTTACGATCATGCAATGGGTGCAGCAGGTACAATTCTTACGCCCTACCTGCAGGGCAGATAAAACAAGGAAAGTGAGACAAGAATAGCTAGCGTCGAGTCAATGATTCCGTAAACGTATAGACAAAGACAAGAAGATACGGATAAATGTACAAGGCCACACGATCAGAAAATTCAAAGAGGACAACTTGAGATAGAACAGTATTCATGTATCAGGGTTTCCTCAGTGTAAATCTTTATATCGATACTGTTTATTTAGTCGTTAGATATCATAAAACTGTCATGAAAATATCCGCTCTGATATTCGATATAAAATTTTGTATATAATAAGCTATATAATAGGGTTTCAGACAAGGTTGCTACTCATTTCCCCTTTTCTTTCAATTTACAACCACATTCAGGCGGCGATATGAGAACGTTCCACCACAAGGAATTAGCTGATTTTTGGTACACATATGAAACAAGTAAAGCTCTATCCGATTTTGTGAATGAAATTTGAATCCAAAACTATAACGGGAGAAAATTGCAATTTTATGGCATTTTTCTTCATAATTGTGTCTCTGCAAGTGCATTTTCATCCGAGAACATTTTTGTTTTATGTTTTATGAATAAACACGAGGTTTTGGAAATATTTATCAAAAGAAAGGAGGTGGTCCATAGGAGGGCTAAATCGGCCCACGGCGATTTTTTTCCCGGAAACATATTTTTGTCAAAAGCATAATATCCCCGATTATGTGGGAGGAATTAATTTCCATTCCTCAATGTATATATTCTTTTTTTTTTTTTTTGGTGATTTCATTATTTCCCCATCAAACTGTATTCAAGAAGCTAATGTTTTGACCACTTATTATTATAGAACACATTTTTATTTCCTATTTGTGAAACAAATTCACCCCATTTGTTTAAGGTTTAATTTTGTATATGAATTATCACGCTCCGTGACACTAAAATTAAATTTCAGCCTTATTTGATGTCTTCTTTGTGAAAATCGTTGTTTTTAACTTTTCATTTAAAGTCTAATACCACAAAGTCATTAATGGAGTACTGTCAAAATTTCCGGTTAGAAATAATCTATGGATATTCATAAACATTTAATGAAACAAATTTATTTTGTGAATTACTGGATATGCCAAGATTTTATTGTGTTAAATGCATACACCCCACATTTTGGACAACATATCAAAGTACCGAAAGTACTGAAAAATAGAGGCAAATGCTACAAAAGGTACATCAAAACGTTCGATTAAACATTATTTTATTACTTTACTGCTTGTGTCAAACAGGGTGCTCCTTTTTAACCCTTGGTTTTTTAATAAAATTTACTTCATGACCTTTCTTTGTATGCAAAAATCTTTTGTTATCCAGTAGTTTTTGATGATTTTTTTTGGTTGTGTATTAAGATTGATATGCAAAAATGTTTTTTAAAAGCAAAATTTGATAGTACTCCAACGATTATTACATTTTATCTACTTAACAAATAAAAGAAAATTTCAAGAAGGTAATTTTTTTACTGATAATTTTGTTAAAAAAGCTGTAATTTCACTTTCTATTATACAAATTCATACTAAACACACATGTTTTTATAAAATATAACATCACATGAGACTATCAATGCAATATAAAATTTATCAAGTACTTTTGTGCGAGAAATATATTGAATTTAAAAGGGAGGGTACACATTTTTTACAGAAATCATGTTAGGTGGCGCTGCGTATACAGCATTTGCCAATTTTCGTTTTAGTGTCTAAAATGACATGTATTTGGTAAAAGTCTATCATAATATCATGCATAAAATAAGATTCGGCCGTGGGCCGCCATGCACCACCTCCTTTATAATATGTTGCGAATTACAATTTCGAGATAACCTTTTATTTACGACCTTATGTCTTTGATGCTCAAAATGACAACTTTATAAAAATACATTTTCACTGACATTATGAAATCTGGGTGTCGGAAATGTGTAAAATTATTCTTCGGAAAAGAAAAAAGCTGTAGTTGAGCTAGATAAGAAATTATACGGAGGCAGGCTCCTATGGAGAATTAACATTACTGGAAACAGGCCCTTTAGTCATTGTTCAATTTCAATGAACGTTGTTGTATGAGTATTAGAGGCCGGCAAAATCAGCTGTATGGGTTTCGATGCCATTCCAGCACAAGAAGGCATATTATATATTGTTATATTTCGATGAAAAAGTATACAAAGGGATATAAGGGGAATTCGAATTCAACCGCATGGGATTCGTTGTCATAGCAACCACACGGAGGTTTCAGATTGGTCGAAATTTAAACATTCATTGATTTTGAATAATATTGGTTTGTATGGATACATTTTGTGGGACTTCTATAGTGTTTCCCCATTATAATTAGTACATGTTTTGTATGCATTATTTTCATCATTTGACTAATAAGTCGCAGCATTTTTGATAATCAAAGGTAACATCAACGCCTTTGGAGATTTAATATCAGCGCCGGTCCCCTCTCTAATTTCTTTTATTTTTAGATACATGAAAATAAATCATAATCGCATAAATGATTAATCATTATACCAACCGATAGTCGTAGTAGACCTTGCATAACACAAAGTTGAGTGAAGCCGTACCATAACAAGATGGTAAATAATTTTCACAGGCAAATGAAGATTTAAAAATCAATTATAATAGTTTAAAATGTAAAATTGTCATTTTGATACCAAATATGGCATAGTGACATAAGGTAAGCATAGTGATACAGAATCAATTTGAGAAAATCTTAAAACCGATAAAATAGTTTTTTAGCATGTCCAACATGCCCAATGCACTATTGCAAAATGGAGTCAACATCTTAATACGCGGAACAGCGGGCAGAAAACACCAGTGATTTTTTAATTAGGTTTCCTAGCTTAATATTATCATTCTATTCTGGTATTTTATCTAAGAAAATAAAACCGAAATTTTGAGAACGTTCATCGCGAACATACTAACAAACTGACGGAACAAGAGGGCCGGGTGGCACAGTGGTAACACACTTGCCTTTCACCTAGGCGGCCGGGGTTTGATTCCCCGATCGGGCGTGAAAAGGTATGAGGTCACCTGACCGACCACGTGGGTTTTCCCCGGGTACTCTGACTTCCTCCCACAGAAAGACCTCTCGCGCCCTTCCATCCGGGCCAACAAGCGTGATTAATATAAGTTGATATAACTTGCTACGCAATTGTTGTAAAATGAATAAAGTTTACAACTAATAGAACGCACCCCTGTGGAACAGATCGAGGACAGAGAGAGAACCATTCTATGTTAACCTGGATGTTTCTACCGCCTCCCAGTCATTATGTGTTACAGTAAGACAGCTGTCACAAGACGCATGCATGTCGCACGCACGGGAGGCCGTCCTTAAATGACCTTAGCTGTTAATAGGACGTTAAACAAAATAAACCAAACCAAACACGACACAGATGGACAAAATGTTCTTTCTTATAATTATATCATTCATTTACATATATATTTTTTTGGTATTTCATTGGCCTATATAAGTGAATATAAAATATTGGTACTGATTTAAAATATACAGTGATATCGAGAAAATATGATAAGGAATATATCAAGCAAACGAACGGGAGTCCGTCCCTAAATGACCGTAGATGTTTATAGGACGTAAAACAATAATAAACCAAACAAATCTATAGAATATCTTCCTGAACAAAGGTAGTTTTTATCTATCCGACCTTATCGATAACTTTCCTCTGACACCATATGTTCAGATAGGACTATAAAAAGGCAGGTTCATGTGACATTCTCATCCTTTTGAATATTGCGCGATTCAGAAAGAAACTCATTTCGGCTGCACTGAGTAAGTATTTTATTATTTCCTTTAAAAACTTTCAGTAAGAATCTTGATTAAGATATTTCACTCCTTTGTAGATAACATCGCCATAAATGGTTCCTTGCTACAGAGACATTCTTCGAGACGGGGTTGTCTTTGCCCGTTACTCGTATGGAAGCTATTATTTTCCTTTATATTGTATTGAATTTTTATTGAATTTAAACGGTTCGTTCCTAAGGTGCACATTAACTATAATACCTAACACACAAATCTTACCAAGTCTTGCACTTCCTTAACGATCTCATTGCTCAGCTATAATCTGCATGTGCTTTCGACCTGTACAACTGCCACGTACCTATAGGACAAATAGTCCCCGCTATTCCATGAATCGCTGGAAATCTAAAATATATTTATGCATTTTTATTTAATAAGGACAACAATTTTTTCAAGCTGTTTGAGGCTAGATAAATAAGTGTGTTCTAATTAAAAGAAAAGTATCTTAGGCTCAAATCTAAATTAATTCCTCCCAGTTAATTTTGACTACTTGTACCATATAAACATAAAAATGATTTTCATTTCAAGCTCAAACTCACAAGAATAGGGAGAAGAAATTCAACCTGCAGAATCATGGGTCGTCTTCCTTCTCATCTATATAGTTATTTGCTTTCCACTTATCTCTGTTGTCATTTGACTGCTGTAGTAAATTCAAAAACCTTTAATACCGACTCTTAATTGGGAATATTGACTAAATTTCTCCTTGTATGTATTGCGTTGATATACTTACTTCTAAAATACTAATTTTGGCGAACTAATATTTAGCGCGTTACAATTGTTTTCACAGTTTAGCGCAATAATGTCTTGACGTACCCACATTTTTACTATGGCTACTATTTAATTTAACGCAAAAACGCTAGAAATATAAACGTATAAGTATGCCTTCAGTTTTGATGGTAAGTTTGAGTAAACAATATAAAATACTAACATACCTCTTTAAAGATACTTCAGTCAATAACGGTATGCTTACAGGTTGAAGATGGGGAGTTAGTGTTTCTAAGCAAAAACTGATCTTGATATACACGTGTATTAATTTTCCCCAAAATATTAACAATTGTTGCCCGTCTCGTCTCCCTTATTTGATTTACCACTAGGTAGAACCTAAACAAATAAAGTGTTTCCTCCAATAGATTAGTGAGCGGTGACTCCTGTTCTGTTGTAAATTATTATATTTCATGGAATATTGAAACATTTTAAATACCAACATATACATTCAGAGGAAATTCATGTTTAATATCGTAATCAAATTCTTGGTCTTCTTGTCAATCGTCATGTACCAACATAATATAGCCAGGTCTGATTGATAAGTTGTGAGCCTCATATTGAAGGATTTGAATTTTGCCGGATATATTGTATTATTTTTCAACATAATCTCCTTCATTATCTATACTCTTTTGCCTGCGGTGTTTAAGGGTCTCCATGCCACTTTTATAGAACTCCTTTTCTTTGCTGAAAGTCATCCACTGCATGTTAGGGGTAGGGCTAGGGCTAAGGTGCCTGAAATAGCTGTTTAAAAGCACAACTCATATAAGTCATATTTGTTAATTACAATATATGATGGCTGTCCCATATCATTGAAATAATTTGTGTATTTAAAACCTACATTTGAAACATTCGGAAATGTAAAACAGGAAATAACGAATTATTAATAATGTTCACTCCTTTGTTCGAACATTACAAAACTAGGGTATTGGTGTGTTGATATGTTTCAGAGAAAATGGAGCTGGAAGCACTGATATTGTCTTTACTATTATGTGGATCCATATTGTCGGAGGGGCAATTAGCGGAAAATCGACAAACCGATCTTTCTGCTGCGATGGAAGACAGTAGCATAGCCGACAGAAAGGCCAGATCTGTTGAGGTTTACCGGGGAGCACCAGGGGCGCCGGCAGCTCTTGATTTAGAAGACAGTAGCAGAACTGACAGAAAGGCCAGATCTGTCGAGGTTAACCGGGGAGAACCAAGAGCGCCAGGAGGTCTCGATTTAGAGGACAGCAGCAGAACTGACAGAAATGCCAGATCTGTCAAGGTTTTTGGGGGAGCACCAGGGGCACCGGCAGCTCTCGATTTAGAAGACAGTAGCAGAACTGACAGAAAGGCCAGATCTGTCGAGGTTAACCGGGGAGAACCAAGAGCGCCAGGAGGTCTCGATTTAGAGGACAGCAGCAGAACTGACAGAAAGGCCAGATCTGTCGAGTTTTATCGGGGAGCACCAGGGGCACCGGCGGCTCTCGATTTAGAAGACAGTAGCAGAACTGACAGAAAGGCCAGATCTGTCGAGGTTAACCGGGGAGAACCAAGAGCGCCAGGAGGTCTCGATTTAGAGGACAGCAGCAGAACTGACAGAAAGGCCAGATCTGTCGAGTTTTATCGGGGAGCACCAGGGGCACCGGCGGCTCTCGATTTAGAAGACAGTAGCAGAACTGACAGAAAGGCCAGATCTGTCAAGGATTACAGGGGATTACCAGGAGGGCAAGGAGCAGGTCTCGATTTAGAAGACAGTAGCAGAACTGACAGAAAGGCCAGATCTGTGGAGGTTTACCGGGGAGAACCAAGAGCGCCAGGAGGTCTCGATTTAGAGGACAGCAGCAGAACTGACAGAAAGGCCAGATCTGTCGAGGTTAATCGGGGAGCACCAGGGGCACCGGCAGCTCTCGATTTAGAAGACAGTAGCAGAACTAACAGAAAGGCCAGATCTGTCGAGTTTTATCGGGGAGCACCAGGAGCACCGGCGGCTCTCGATTTAGAAGACAGTAGCAGAGCCGACAGAAAGGCCAGATCTGTCGAGGTTTATCGGGGAGCACCAGGGGCACCGGCGGCTCTCGATTTAGAAGACAGTAGCAGAACTGACAGAAAGGCCAGATCTGACGAGTTTTATCGGGGAGCACCAGGAGCACCGGCGGCTCTCGATTTAGAAGACAGCAGCAGAGCCGACAGAAAGGCCAGATCTGTCGAGGTTTATCGGGGAGCACCAGGGGCACCGGCGGCTCTCGATTTAGAAGACAGTAGCAGAACTGACAGAAAGGCCAGATCTGTCGAGTTTTATCGGGGAGCACCAGGAGCGCCAGGAGGTCTCGATTTAGAGGACAGCAGCAGAACTGACAGAAAGGCCAGATCTGTAGAGGTTTACCGGGGAGAACCAGGAGCACCGGCGGCTCTCGATTTAGAAGACAGTAGCAGAACTAACAGAAAGGCCAGATCTGTCGAGTTTTATCGGGGAGCACCAGGGGCACCGGCAGCTCTCGATTTAGAAGACAGTAACAGAGCCGACAGAAAGGCCAGATCTGTCAAGGCTTACCGGAGAGCATCAGGAGCGCCAGGAGGTCGCGACTTAGAATAACCATGAAAAACGTAAAATGAATTTTAAACATCAGAACATTTAACAATCCCATAAATGGGATATTGTTTTCTGTATCATTGCTTTAGAAGAAAGTAAATAATAAAGAAAGTTTTTGTTATTGTTATTGTTGCTTAGTAACGTATCACTTGAAAGATTTAAGTCGGACTTGAAGAAAAAAATCTTGTAGGACTAGGTTTCTCATGGTTCATAACATGACTTACAAGATTTGAAAATTAAAATAATTTCATTAAGTAAGATATAATAAATTGAATTAAAATAGCATCATACAGAAAATATTTCAAAGGAATGTACAAAAGACGAGTAATTCATTAGCACCTTTCAACAAAAATGAGAGTTAAATGGAGTCATCATCATCATCATCACCATCACCATCATCATCACTTACAAGTATTCTGGAAAACTAATAATCCTTTTCCTTTATTAACAACCATGCCGCCATTCATTAGTATCTTGATACCTGGGAAAATCAATTAAGAAGATCATAACAGAGCGTACAGAAAGGTCAGAGCTGTCACGTTTCCCTCGCCAACAGCGCTCGATTTAGAAGACCGTTACAGAACGGACAGAAAGGTCAGAGCTGTCACGTTTCCCTCGCAGTTACAGAGCGGACAGAACGATTATGGCGGTCACGTTTCCCTCGCCAGCAGCTCTCGATTTAGAAGACCGTTACAGAACGGACAGAAAGGTTAGGGCGGTCACGTTTTCCTTCGCCAGCAGCTCTCGACTTAGAATATCCATGAAGAGAAAAACTGTGAAACTAATACAAGTATTTATTATTTATTAAAAACCTTGCCGGTCTTCGTTATCATCTTCATCAAACATTCATGCTTACTCATCTTGATTCATTAAATTTCTCATCCTTCTCCTCTTTATAATCCTCATCATGCGGCAATTCGATATAAAGACATTCATCATTGGCATCGTTCATCATTCATTGTGGGCCGCGGTGGCTGAGTGGTTAAGGTGTCCCGACACTTTATCACTAGCTATCCACCTCTGGGTTGCGAGTTCGAAACCTACGTGGGGCATTTGCCAGGTACTGACTGTAGGTTTTTCTCCGGGTACTCCGGCTTTCCTCCACCTCCAAACCTGGCAAAACCTTAAATGACCCTGGCTGTTAATAGGACGTTAAACAAAATAAACCAGACCATCATTCATTAATAGCATTAATACCACAAAACATGGCATCACCTACAGAGCCCACACCGTCACACACATACACTAACACCCTGGCACACAACCAGACACGTTCAGATACAGTTGTCATGCTGTGAAACGAACCTACAACGTTTTAGTATTTTAAACTACATCAATATAATGAAAACAAATAAGTTGATAGTTAAAAACATCTACATCAACCTGGATGTTTTATCGATTAAACCTAACGTACGGAAAGTCAGAGCGACTGAGTCTGATATGAAATAAATTGTGATCAGCTGTCCATTTCTCTCCGCTACCTTGGCAGATACAGTGATCTACCATTGTTAAATTCATGTTCATAACAGCCGATGGTCTGTGTTTACGAACGAAACATGTGAACACTGACGTAATGACAGATACTTTATCGAAAAGAACCATTTATACTTCTACTTCGTAAGTGTCCGCTTTCAATGTGCTAAAGAGTATTACATAGACTTGTGCGTTTGGGTAAGCGAGAGTGTTTTATCACCCATCCACAAGACTAAATCCATGTACAGGAATCCTTCAGTTTGTTGCAGTATTCCTCACCAGTAAAGCACAGTGAGACTACATAACAGCAGTTACGTCACGGATAGCTCTGTTCCGAAATTGTCAAGTGGCAAAGATTCAGGTATGGTAACAGAATGAAAAACTCCAACAAATACCATTCATGCATTTCTGACTAATTTTATTGATCGGCCACAAGATAAGAGGAAACCTGTAATGATGGCTACCAGTGATATTAAGGCAAAGCGAAAATATCTAATGAAACAGAGGAATTTGAATATTAAGTGGCAAAAACCAGATTACAGAACAAAATAAAACCAAAAGAAAACAAATAAACAGACATACATACACGCATATATATACATATCGCGTGTTTATAACCAGATTATGCAACATCTGTACAATATCGCCATATTAGGCGCAATTGTCATTGCTGTGCTCAACAGAAAATCTCGATATTCAAACGAAACCATAATCTTAACTAAATATTGACAAAACCAGGGAAATCGTTCTTTTCTGATGGATGATAATTAATTTCAAGTCGTGCTTACACCATTGTCTTATCAGGCGGTGCCCAGGTACTTGTATTCCATTGAGAAATGTTTATTACAATTGTCAAGGACAAAACGTATAACATCTTAAATCGCTGCAACGACAAAACTAATAGCAACATTATTTCTCCTCTTAATCTAGCCTCAACATCACAAAGCATTTACCCATAAAAGTCGAAGAGTTGAGTTGAGTTCAGTCACACTAAAGCATCCATATCTACAACAGCGATATCGGTTAAAGACTGTCGCCATGGCAACCGCAATAAAATATCACCACCGTAGTTGACGTCGGAAGCCGTACCAGCAAATAATAATGTCACTTAAAAAGTAGTCGTCTTGACAACCAATAGATATCGATTTCCTGGATTAGCTATATTGTAAAACATTCTTCATTGATCCTGCAGGCTGAATAAAATTGACAATGATTTAGCTAGAAGCTTATAGATAAATCCATGCAATTCAGTTTTCATGATTCACTTATTGTCTTGGTTTTATGATACGATATATGTTCTTTGCGATATGATATTTGTAAATATTATTAAGGTAATAATTAGGTCACCTGAGACGAAGTTTTAAGTGACCTATTCTAATCGCCTTTTGTTCGTCGTCGTGCGTCGTCTGTCCTTAAACAATTAAAAATTTTAACTTCTCCTGTGAAATCACTAAACAAAATTCAAATAAATTTTGCAGGAGCATCCATGTCGAAAGGTTAACCAAAATTGTGTTCACATTTTTGACTATCATTTGTTTGATTTCTATTGGGATTCATTCTAATTTAGCAAACATTATCAACATTGAATGACATTTTGATGGTATGCGCTTGATTGCCCTGACTGACCCCGAGGGGATGATTGGCGGGGCCAAAGGGTCAAAATAACTGAAATTAAAAAAAAAAAACAATCTCTTCAATACCCAAATAAGGTAGAATCAAATACTCTTCATAGATGGAAGTGTCTTAAGGTGCTCTACCAAAGTTGTGAATGTCATGACCCTGAGGTCTAGTGTTTGCCCCTGGCGAAGGGTAAACTTTACTATAGTTTATATAAGGAAATCACATTTTTGACCATCATATGTTTAATTTCTATTGAAATTCAGTCTTATTTCGTAAACATTATCAGCATAGGATGACAGTTTGATGGTGTGCACATGTTGGTCAGGCTAAATCCTAGGGGCCAATGAGCAGTGCCAAACAGGATCAAATAAACTGAAATTTCAAAAATCTTCTTCTCAAAACCCAAATAAATTATAATCAAATATTCTACATAGATGTAAAGGTCTTAAAATTTTGTACTATTTAGATTCTGAATTTTATGACCCTGGGGTCTCATGTTTGCCCCTTTGGAGGAGGTAAACTTTAGTTTATATAAAGAAATCACATTTTTGACTATTACCTGTTGGATTTCTTTTGGAATTAATTCTAATAAGGTTAAAAATAGCGGCTTTGTAAGGGGCTGACTGGTGGCGTCAAAGAGGATCAAAAGAAATATTCTTAAACTCAGGTGACCGTTAAGGCGCATTGGCCTTTTGTTTTGCTTTTGAACCCTTCGCTAATAATATTGAGTGATTTTTGGAATCATAGAAATTATGCATATTTTTCATGGTTAGGCGTGAATTGATCACAGATTTCTCTACATATACAGAAAATAATGATAACAATCGTACAAACCTGTCAATCTGACAAGAACTACTGTAATTAATTCACATACTTGCGAAATATTGAGTTCCATACGAGGCGTACTCATTGAAACAAAGTTAGAATTGAAAGTGCAGAAAGCATTGTCTGAAATATGGTATAAATACATATGTATATCCTTGCGTTGAAAGTTGCAAAGACTAACCCAGAGGTTTTGAAGACATAACGTGATTTAAATCATGTCATTTTGTTTACGTGAGTAGAATATGATGACAAGTGCTTAATGCGACACCAACAACCAAGGTTATACGACGTTTTATGAGAACTGGAGTCTAGATGCACGTCGACGGCCATGTTCAAATGAGGGTTGGTATATTGTGTATATTAGGGGAAATCAATAACCAAGGTAATATGATAACAGGTGCTTGGGGAGACGTCAACAGCTAACTAACCTCTGAAATAACTGCAAAGTAAACAAAATTGCAGTGCATGACTACAGCTAGTCAGGTATACAAACATTTCCGCCAGCCACTTCCAGTACCAATATAATGTTTAGCATTGAGGAATAAGCCTGACGAAAAAGCAAAGTAACTTTTAAAGTAAGAAAAATGACCCGAATGTTTAGCATTGAGGAATAAGCCTGACGAAGAAGCAAAGTAACTTTTAAAGTAACAAAAATGACCCAACAAATTTAATTTAAAAATAAACTCAATTTCTTAAAAGAAACAATATTGGCAGCATTCAAGATACTAATATGGCATTATACGCTGGTTTTTCATAATCATGGAATCGGGTCCAACTGTCATCAATGATAAATCGTCTAATTCTTTACAGTCTGCTAATTCCATCTAGAATGCTCAGGGAATTATCGTTGGATAGTCAAGATTATGGAAACAAACGTCCCAGTAGACTTGCCGAACTCCTTTTGCTGACCATGAACTTTGAAGTCATTGAATATTACCAGCCTATAATGTTTTGTCTGCTGTCGATAGCAAAAAGATTAAATATATCTTAAAATATGTTTTCGTTAAATTGGCGCCACTTGAAGCTCCACTCGAAACATATTCTAAGCAAGAGCAGGGCATGTATCATTAAATTACTGAAGATGAAATCAATTCAAGAACATGACGGACATAATTCTTCCAATGTACCATCAAACCTGATTGTGTGCCACCTGTTTTATTACGTCACACTGTCTAATGCGTCACTATGTTATTTCAGCGTAATTTCTAGAATTTTCAATACAATTTCCGGGCCGCTTTACGAGATCTCGCGAGACGTCGTTATCAGCTGATAATGCTGTTCACACAACACAATAGCTTCCAAGTCAACCAAGTTAAACATAACACAGTGAGTTGAAGTTGTAAAATGGCTTAACGGTTGTAATACTCTTATGAAAATAGCAATGTGTTTAATGTAGGAAGGACTCAAAATTTGAACATTAAGAAAGTCAACGCTGAAATTCTTCACGATAATATTGTGGAGATGGTTCAGACCAGTGGGAATTTTCCTTTAGCTTAGTGGTAGGCTGTTTGCAGGGGAAGTTTACTGCCCGGGGTAGAGCCGCTGTAATCTCCTAATTACTATTATCAAAATGTTGGTATGTTTAACTATAAACAAGTATTCCTGAAAGGTACAACATTCAACTTTTTAAAAATATGCTTAGATTTCTTTCCTGTAGAACGGAATGTTTTCGGTCGTTGGGGTATCTCGTCTGATGTCAATAGTTTAGTCAATAGTCATGTTGCTAGAAGCATGACATTAGTTGAATGTAGGATTGAAAAAATTAAATGTAAAAATACAAACAAAATATGCACTGACACATGTTAAAGAACACACAAACAAACAAAAATATCTTTTAATAGGAAAAATACCGTACGGGAGTTGAACCCATAACACTGTCATCAGTACTTTGGTAACGTACCTTTTTTTATCTTTTTATTCATCAAACTACATAACGACATTTACATTACAAATAGACAGGAATACATGTACATAGTTTACAGATATAAAATATAACGTATCACAATTCACCTGATTTTGGATTGTTTTTTTTTTAAATGGATAATACATTTATGAGGCCAGTTACAAGGTTCCTCACAATACATCATTTAAAAGTGTTGCATATATAAACACGTATGCAATTCACGTATTTCCCTATATGATTATCATGCCGTCTGCATTCGATATACTAATCAAAGGTCAACACGACAGGTCGTTCTGGTTCAACAATACTCCATAATTGACTGACAAACAGCTTGTAGCAGATTAGTTTTCTTCTGACTGTTTAGAAAGTATTTTTTTTTGTAAACATATCAAATTTATGTGATTTTGAGAATTTGTGATTTTACAAAATTTGATATTTGTGCATATGTGCTTCCATATTATCACTCTAGTTGGTTGGGAGTGTTTGGTTCTTCTTGGAAAAAAATATTGAAAATTCAATAATGTTTTACATATAATTCTTGATCTTTGGTTATGTTGAAAATTGATGTGCGGAACTCAGTTTTTGCGTCAATGGCAGCTACACCACCGGTATAGTCCGAGCAGAATGACCTGTCGTGTTGAACTTTGATTAGCATATTGATGTAAACATTATTTCGTTCCTTTTGATAGAGTATATGACAACATTTTTGTACCAACAAACAGAAACAGGATATGGAAACAGGCTTGAACTAGTCTACTTCCTTCGATTGGAATTTACATTATTGAGATGGACAGCAGTAAACGAAATCTAAGAGAGAGAAAAAAGATGTGATCATATATAACCCTTAATATTATCTACTAGAAGGGGACCTCGTGTGCAGGGAAGAGGGGATAGGTGAAAGTGCAGTGGGTTTGCCAGCATAATTTTTAACATCAAATCTTTCATGATCACAATTTCTCCATTTAGAAAAAATAAATAAATAAATAATAGCATATTGATTACAGACGAGTCTATAGTCGTTTAGGGGGAAAGGGTGCTTTGTATATATACATGTACATCTGTTAAATGATTATGATGTAACAAACCTTATCATCAGCTGCATAATTTGTATTTATACTGGTCTAGATTTAGCGACAAAACTGTTAACATGTGAACAATTGATGACATAGTTACTTGAATATGTGTAAACCATGCATCAAGAATAAATGATACAATCCCTCTTTTGTCAATATAAAATTGTAACAAAAACGACTGGTCCAAAACAGCACCCTGCTGGACACAGTAGTATTCCTAATCAATATGGTTTGTCAACACACCTGTGCACAAATGGAACTACCACTTTGAATATTCCGCGAAAATGTCAACGCGACAGGTCATTATGGTTTGACTTTAACAATGTAGATTCGCTGATGTACCCAACCCTCTTTAACAATAGCCGTGACGATATATTGGGTGCACACCCTGCATGGGCCGGTAGTGCTGACGTCATTTCTAACTACAGTCACGAAAACCATATTCGATGCGGGCCATACTCATTTTAATAAAGGGGAGTTCACCCACAGGTACGTCCAAGAAATCCATCACTAATTGTGTTTTTCTCAGTGTGTATATCAATAAAATTTATGCAGAAATCAGTATGATACAAAGATGACACTAATTTTAAAAAATTTAAGACATGCTTGTTACGTCAGAGAACTTTACACAGCCTTCCTTCCCCACTGGACTTTGCATTTGGTTTGTCCCGGTATTCCTGACTGGTTCGTGTACTGGGGTCGCCACGGAAAATTTAACGAAGACAAACTGGTGAGTTAAACTTGATCATGTTGAATATCTGAAAATTATATAATTGCTTTGAATTCATTTTAACCCGCAGTTGGACTGATATGTTCTATAAGACTGAATCTAGACCTTATGTTGACTTGTATCTAGAATAATGTTCTGAGCAGAGCGGGTACACTCACAGTCACAGGGACTTGAGAATTAGTTAAATTATATGTATTTGGACCTTCCCTAGTATGAACAGCACATTTTGAGGCCTCAAAATCTACTAGGGAAGGTCCAAATACTTGTAGACTGTAACTAATTCTCAAGTCCCTGTGGATACATTCGTATACATGTAATTAACTACCCTGTTATCAGATCTACTACATAACTACCCTATTATCAGTTCTACTACATAACTACCCTATTATCAGTTCTACTATATAACTACCCTGTTATCAGATCTACTACATAACTGCCCTATTATCAGTTCTACTACATAACTACCCTGTTATCAGATCCACGACATAACTACCCTGTTATCAGATCTGCTACATAACTACACTGTTATCAGATCTACATAACTACCCTGTTATCAGATCTACTACATAACTGCCCTGTTATCAGATCTACTACATAACTACCCTGTTATCAGATCTACATAACTACCATGTTATCAGATCTACTACATAACTGCCCTGTAATCATATCTACATAAGTACCCTGTTATCAGATCTACATAACTACCCTGTTATCAGATCTACTACATAACTACCCTGTTATCAGATATACAAAACTACCCTGTTATCAGATCTACTACATAACTACCCTGTTATCAAAACAAATGCATAACTACTCTGTTATCAGATCTACTACATAACTGCCCTGTTATCAGATCTACATAACTACCCTGTTATCAGATATACATAACTACCCTGTTATCAGATCTACATAACTACCCTGTTATCAGTTCTACTACATAACTACCCTGTTATCAGATCTACTACATAACTACCCTGTTATCAGTTCTACTATATAACTACCCTGTTATCAGATCTACTACATAACTACCCTGTTATCAGATCTACATAACTACCATGTTATCAGATCTACTACATAACTGCCCTGTAATCATATCTACATAAGTACCCTGTTATCAGATCTACATAACTACCCTGTTATCAGATCTACTACATAACTACCCTGTTATCAGATATACATAACTACCCTGTTATCAGATCTACTACATAACTACCCTGTTATCAAAACAAATGCATGACTACTCTGTTATCAGATCTACTACATAACTGCCCTGTTATCAGATCTACATAACTACCCTGTTATCAGATATACATAACTACCCTGTTATCAGTTCTACTACATAACTACCCTGTTATCAGATCTACTACATAACTACCCTGTTATCAAAACAAATGCATAACTACCCTGTAATCAGATCTACATAACTACCCTGTTATCAGATCTACTACATAACTACCCTGTTATCAGACCTACTACAGAACTATCCTTTTATCATATCTACATAACTACCCTGTTATCAGATCTGCTACATAACTACACTGTTATCAGATCCACGACAAAACTACCCTGCTATCAGATCTGCTACATAACTACACTGTTATCAGATCTACTACATAGCCACCCTGTTATCAGATCAAGTGCATAACTACCCTGTTATCAGATCTACTACATGACTACCCTGTTATCAGATCTACATAACTACCCTGTTATCAGATCTACATAACTGTCCTGTTATCATATCTACTACACAACTACCCTGTTATCAGATCTACATAACTACCGTTATCAGATCTACTACATAACTACCCTGTTATCGGATCTACTACATAACTACCCTGTTATTAGATCTACATAACTACCCTGTTATCAGATCTACTATATAACTGTTCTGTTATCAGATCTACTACATAACTACCCTGTTATCAGATCTACTATATAACTACCCTGTTATTATATCTACTACAGAACTACCATGTTATCAGATCTTCTACATAACTGCCCTGTTACATAATAATGTATCAGGTCGGAACACATTTTGGAGATGATTTTGTTTGCCATATCACAGACGGTGTGTACCCTCCGTCGTTTCCTGTGGGATAAATGAATAAGATCAGATCTTCTACATAACTACCCTGTTATCAGATCTACTATATAACTACCCTGTTATTATATCTACTACATAACTACCATGTTATCAGATCTACTATATAACTACCCTGTTATCAAAACAAATGCATAACTACTCTGTTATCAGATCTACTATATAACTCCCCTGTTATCAGATCTACTATATAACTACCCTGTTATCAGATCTACTATATAACTACCCTGTTATTATATCTACTACATAACTACCCTGTTATCAGATCTACTACATAACTACCCTGTTATCAGATCTACTATATAACTACCCTGTTATCAGATCTACTACATAACTACCCTGTTATCAGATCTACTATATAACTACCCTGTTATCAGATCTACTATATAACTACCCTGTTATTATATCTACTACAGAACTACCCTGTTATCAGATCTAATATATAACTACCATGTTATCAGATCTTCTACATAACTACCCTGTTATCAGATCTACTATATAACTACCCTGTTATCAGATCTACTACAGAACTACCATGTTATCAGATCTTCTACATAACTGCCCTGTTACATAATAATGTATCAGGTCGGAACACATTTTGGAGATGATTTTGTTTGCCATATCACAGACGGTGTGTACCCTCCGTCGTTTCCTGTGGGATAAATGAATAAGGGCTTGCGCGAGTATAGTGACGTCATATTGGACGCTAACCTAAGGTTACGATGATAGATAATAGGAAGAACATGTGGTATTACCATGGATTACCACGAGACGTGTTTTCACGCATTGAGATATCCCTGCTTATATTATAACAGACCCTTCCCCCGAATCTAATTTTCCATGACATTGATAGACGTGTCGTCCATCTGACCTGTAAAGCGTACAGCGGGACCCGGCAGTGAACAACACGCCTCTCCAGTTCGGTCATTCGACGTTGGCGTCGCCTTAGCTTAAGTGACAGGCCAACATAGGGACGTCGTGGTCTTACATGAAACTCCAGCAACCGATTACTAACTATTCTCGGACACACTGGCCGACCCATCTCCGCTAGCCAAGGCTTCTGATTACGTTTCACTCCAGAACAAAAAATATCTTCGTGGAGTGAAACGTAACCAGAAGCCTTGGCTAACGAAGATGTGGCCGACCATGAGTGCCGACAACTCCACGTGCCGTCGCCGTCTGAAATTGGTTACGGAGGTGCACGAGACGTATGTCTCTATCTTGACGCCGTGACGTAATGCTCCTGAGACGGTCACCCAGTCTCCCTGGGGCTCTGAGACGCCCAACTAAACGGAGTGTTGTTGTTTCATGTACCACATATTGTTGGGCTTAGTACATGACGTTGCGAATGTCCCTGCATTATCGGAGCAATGGTCCTCCCTACCCCTATCCAATTCACTCAATGGCGGCATTTCGCTGTACAAATAACTACTCGGTTATCAGTGAAATAACTATACTCTGTAGTCTGCGTCAGAACACATTAATATTAGGCCATTAAGTAGATGAATTATTACATTGTTGCTTCGGCGAAATTGTTTCAGAAATGAGTATTTTAGGAGGTAAGCTCCTACATATAGCCTCGTTATTACGCGAAATTCATCTCGGTAATGACAATTTTAAATCTGTCTTCTTTCTTCTAGTCGGCAATTTTCAAAACAGTTGATTTAATTTCTGATATGCGTTGAAATACTAATTTTATCGCATATTTCATGAACTCTGTAATTTGTCTTAGAAAATATTGGTATAAAAATATGATTTTTATTGTACGTTACAGAACAATCTCGTCCAGCAGTATACCCACATTGGAGCCTTGTAAAAAAGCTACGGGGACGAGATGGATAATCAATGTGAGGAATGCGAGCAGAGGTGTTCCGACCTAAAGCGATGTTCGGGATGTTTCCAGGTGTATTACTGTTCAAGGAAGTGCCAGAAAAGAAACTGGAAGTCACAACACCGAGGTATATGTAAGGAATACCAGTCGACCCACGTAACGACCATATCGAGATCCGAAAGCAAGAAAGCTACAATAGACCTCAGCAAGTTGACACTGAACGACTTCAACAACAATTCTGACTATAAGATGTTTAAAGATATAAAGAGAGCTCGGAAAGAGGCTGCGAAAGTGTTTCCGGGGTCTCACATATTAGATGAATTCAAACAGATATCGGAAACTTTTGGTTCGAAGCGAGTTTTAGTGGCGTACATCTCGAGGGAACACCCATATCCTTTCCGTCACTGTGTCTATATTCAGGTACGAAGTATATAAATGAGACTGGTTTACATTGTAAAATCAAATTATATTGAAAAGTAACTTAAAATAATTATTATTGCAGATTTCCAAATTTAGTATCATTAGATTTTCAACATTAAAAATCATAATGAAATGTTCTAAAAAAAAGTCCCAAAGATATTTTAAAGGTGGATGTCATTTGGAGATTTTCATAATTTGAATCGGTTATAATTTCAATATCATTATCATAGATTTTGAACATTTTAAATCATGAATTTTAAAACGAAATTTAAAAGTCATTTATAGATTCTCAAAAGTTCGGGTTCTGATATGGCTAAATCGTGTAGTATTTTTCCATGGAGTGTACTACCTCTCTATACTACAATAGGATGTTTATTTCAGCTGACCTTTATTGTTTTAGGATAAGACCGACAAAGAGATGATGGTCGCCTTCTACCTAGACTACGACGATCCAACTCCCTACTTTCGATGGCAGGAAGTAATCCCTGGAAATTATCTGTGCGTGAAAAATCCTTACATTCATTTCTTCATGGACGGCCAAGTTGGCTTACGTATTGACGAGCCTTGTCTTATCACAATCCTTAGCTTCTAGAGAGCGTGGAATGAACATGTTTCTTGTGGTTGATGTATATTATATAGTATTATAGTTATTATGCGTTGTGTTATAAGGTTATAACAAGTGTTATATTTGTATGTGTTATACAATATTATAGTTATTACAACTTTTGCACGTGTACTTGTTATATATGATGGCGCAGTAGTAACACGCTCGCCTTTCACTTCACCTGCCGGGGTTTGATTTCCCGATGGAACGTAAATAGTATTGGGCTACATATGTTTGTATGTATATATGTATTGTAATGTTGGTTATCTATGTTTTGTATTGAAAGTGAAATTAAACTGTTAATCTGCTACATATTTCGACCATGAGAGTTTTTTTCTCTGGGCACTCCAGTTTCCTCCCACAGTCTGACCCCTTGCACGCTTCCATCCGGGCTAGCAAGAAAGATTAACAAAAGTGGGGTTAACATGTACGGGTAAAAATAAGAAAATTAGTTTTACTTGTAACAGGCGTACACGTACATTGGCACATGGTTAAATGCACAGGCGCTTGCATAGAAAATGTGATTTTCATTTTTTTTTTTTTATTTGACAGTGGTATGTGTAATCTGTTAAGCTCAGTATTGCACAGTACACATACCACTGATATAATTTTTTTAATTCTCATTTTCTATGCAAGCGCCTGTGGTTAAATGTTGTAAGAGTATCATGTGAACAACGTAAGTTGCACCCTCTGTGAATCGTAGTATTATGTGGACCTGATTATATATAATTGTTGGAGGATATCAACGTGTAATTTGAATTGTATTCTAACTCATATTTGATCAATTAAGTGTCAAAGTATGAATAAAATGAGATTTATATTAAGGCACTTGAAGATGTACTAGGACAGCAAATCCAGGTGTTCCGGAAGTGTAAGCTTCTACTTCATCGACGACTCCCGCTATACATATCTAGGTGACGCCGCCATACAAATCTAGGTGACAGCTGTCATACAAATCTAGGTGACACCCGCCATACAAATCTAGGTGACTCCCGCCATACAAATCTAGGTCACACCCGCCATACAAATCTAGGTGACTCCCGCCATACAAATCTAGGTGAAACCTGCCATACAAATCTAGGTGACTCCCGCCATACAAATCTAGGTGAAACCTGCCATAAAAATCTAGGTCACACCCGCCATACAAATCTAGGTCACACCCGTCATATAAATCTAGGTCACACCCGCCATACTAATCTAGGTGACTCCCGCCATACAAATCTAGGTAACACCCATCATACAAATCTAGTCCACCCGCCATACAAATATAGGTAACGCCCGCCATACAAATATAGGTGATGTCACGACCTTCAAATGAGAGGGAGGGTGGTGACAACGGAACACGCATGCAGCATGTTTAATTTCATATCGCACAATGAGATGGATTAGTTCCCAATGAAATCATGATGATGACTACAAATCTATCCCATGGTTTTCTTCAACCTGCATCTCTCAAGAATGTATTACTGTTGTCAGCAGTAGACATCTGCCAAGGAAATCGTGATGTTTGGAACAAATCCTTAAATGTTTGATCATCTGCTCATGTGTATTAAAAATAACACATTAACGATGGAAATGTATTGGTCCGAAATAAAAACGTAAAAAAATGTTGATTTAATTGTACCCACCAATGGTTACATTTCACGAGTAGGTAATTTTTGCGGTTATGTAAACGCCTGCAAACATTTATCGCAAGAAATAGTTTTCGAAGTTATACAAAAAGAATATTACTAGTGTCGAAACTGCAAAAATAATGGGGGGGTAATTTATACATTTTTAGAAGTATATAGCAAATATTTCTAACGGCAAAATAGCATTTACATGTACACGTATTTCATATTACAAATACTATGTAATTCAGGACACATTTCTCAAATGATATTATTTCAATACTTTCAGAGAAAACAAACAACTAAAAAACAATTAAATATGTACTATTTTACAACAATATGTTCAGCAATCGAAGTTCCTCGACGACTCTCCGCCGGCTGTTGACAACCAAACGACTTCGCACAGGAGAGAGTCTTTCAACTGCGACAGTGACCAGAGGCGATTCGCATTAATATAGCCAGAACACTATGAGTTATTTTTCATCGTCAAATTAACCCATCTCAAAAAATGTATCAATCGGAACCATTCGTGCTTTCCCGGCAATCTTCGGGGAGGGGGATCTTCAAGGGGAAAACTTTCTTTTTTCCCGATGATGAACGGAAAAGGCCGAGTGGTTTTATGCTTTCGGCATACATGTAGATTTAATCAGCGGCACGAAGACTAAACATTCGAAGGGTTACGTCAGACATTGTCCGCTCTCGACAAAGTCGGGGAGGGGATATTTAGTTTAGATTATTTTCGAATGTAGCACAACATATAGGGATTACATAATACATAAACATACATTACAATTCATTTGAACAAGATGGCGGAGAACACAACCGATATAATTATAATTCATACCATTACACACATGTATATAACACACTCTCTAAAGCAAGCAAAATAACGAAACTTGACAAATACTATCTAACGCAAAATTCAGTTATTAAGTAGAGATATTCTTTTGGACGAAGCATGCATTAGATGTTTACTGAAATTTCTTAAAGTTTTAAGAATAAGATATAACGTTTCATTTGTACGTGGGTGCACATATGTTACATGTTCATTTTTTTTATGTCAGCGCTTTAGCCACTTCATTTTCGATCGGATTTTCATCAAACTTCAAATAATGGTCAAGTACGAAATGCTAGATTCAATTTCAGATTTTCATTCATATTTTTCGAGCTACTTTAGTATATCTTTTTTATCTCTCATCTTATATGATATCACACTGTTTTTGTCGCTTTGATTTCAAAATACGCATAAATAACATCTGACCGCGGAAGTGATACAATACCGAAAAACAAAAAATATGAAATTTCACTTATATATATATATATACATGCAATTAAGAATATCCTGAACCCGAGCATATAAATCTAAACAGGTCCTCTATTGTACCAACGCGATTTTCAAATAAACCACTTAACACCCTAAAATATTTACCGCTTATCCACGAATTTATTGAAATCAGTCTGAATTGTTTGTAACCGAATATGCTTTTAATTCTGAAATATGAGGATGCTTCAAAATATTTAAAACATTTCATGCGTACTATGAAAATGGTGTGTCCCGTCTTAGCAGTTTTTTAAGGAAGTGAACATTTTTATTTGAGACTGGGGTCATGTTTTAGTCCCCTGTGCTAGTTATGTACTACATGTATATTGGAGACAGGGGTCATGTTTTAGTCCCCTGTGCTAGTTATGTACTACATGTATATTAGAGACTGGGGTCATGTTTTAGTCCCCTGTGCTAGTTATGTAATACATGTATATTGGAGACAGGGGTCATGTTTTGATATAATTCCCAAAATAAGATACATGTTATTCAAAGCTTCCTCAATCAATGCCATATAATAGAGTAAAACGCCTTTTCAGAGCCTATTGAAAGTAACATTCCAGGAATATTTTCTTCTGCATAATGCATTTCATCACAGGCCTGTCGTATACGGATATTTCCCCCCTATGTAACGATCTGATAAAAAGCTGTTTTGTCATTATTTATTAATTTGTCTAAATCTGTCATAATTCATCGAGAAATTATTCCCGCAGCTATCATGTAAGTGATATTCATAATGGAAACATGTCACCAATTCTTTATAAATTGACGTGGTTTATTTCCTTTGGAAATGAAAGTTTCGCCTTATCTATGTGTGATTGAAAGTTGACCTACAAAGAAACAAAAATTGATGGATCTAACATCAAAATCTTTTAGGTATTTCCGAAAACATTTTCATCTTTATACTAAATACTTTATATCGAATATACTTCTAATGTTGAAAATATCTTTCAAATATAACCAAGAAAAATTAAATTGTAGTAAAAAAACATAACAAAACATAAGAAATATCTTTTAAAAAGATAAACGACATAGTTTCAATGCTGGTGGTTATATGTAAAACTGCTGGTGAAATAAATTAACGATCTAATGCGTTTCTGCACGGATAACAAAATTATATCAGTTTGTATCATTTTTGGTGATAATAAGACTGCATTTGAATCCGGAATATAATTTTATTAATGTGTCATTTGGAAAGATAGATCTACATCCACTTATTTAGCTTGCATTCAATCTTAACTTTGTTTCGTTTTTAACTGGTATATATCTGCATTTTGCATTTACCGCTACATTGACCAATCAGATCTTCATCTTGACCAGTTACGCCACCTGTCGCGTCATATCCGGGACCAAAAGAGATTCGAACTCCGAACCTTCAGCCTGCTAAGCGTCGGCTCTGCCATTATGAACTAAGCAGACTTGGTGAAAATAAGAAATGTATATTGCCATTCATAGTAAAGTCTACTTAATGCTGAAATTAAAATAGTTCATCATCAAGGTTTTTAAATCGACGGTTGGTACATAGAATAAAACAGGACATTGTAAAATTTGGTTCTCCAATGCTTTGTAAAAAAATATCATTTGAAATTAACACATTTTTCGTATATACTGATATTTATATGGCTTGAAATCAAAAACTCATTTTTTTTTTTACATTTTTTTTTAATTTTGAAATGAGCACCATTCGTTGGGTCTAAACATGAGAATATGAGCCATACCTCATTTTTATCAAAAGTATGTTATGGTATGAAATAGATTTAAGATTTAATCAAAATCCAGATTTTATTCAAGAGTGATTTCCCATTCATAAACTTGACCTTCTTTTAGTTTTCTAATCATGAACGAAATAAGACACCAAAACTTCCCGTAATCGAAAGCATAATTCAACACATGTTGAAATACGAAGAAAACATCAATTTACAAGGGATAAGACCAGTTGTTTCAAAGGCTGTAGGTAACGGTGTAGCAGTAAAAGAACCCAATTCTGAAAAATAAGGCACGAATTTTAGATATATAAACATAGGCAGTTAACCCTACATATTACCTACATTTGTATACTAAAGTATATTGTATATATGTATTTGTAATCCATCCAACATTTGCAATTTTAAAACAGCCATGAAGGATAAGTAGGCTTATTGTTTCAATGTTTTTCAGACCTGTACAATTCATGGTAATCACTTCCAAAAAAACTTCAAAATTGCAAAATATCATGATTTTTGACCCAAAATGACACAATTCCTACACAATCTTATTGAAACCTATTCAGAAATAAATATCTCTATCCCAAAGACAGAATTTTGAAAAATGGTCATCATTAAGTTTTTGATCTGCTATCAAACCTCGTCTTCTTCACACATTTTTTTGTTTTGCTACAAGCACGATTGAATTATCCGGAAATTCGTAATCTCGAAACCTATTTTTTTAACAAATGTGAAGCCTGTATATACTACTTCATAACGAAAACTCCAATAATCGGTATATATATATATATATATATATTTCCATTTCTTTATGCGAAATATAATACAGGAGTTATTTGGTTAACGAAACAATCACCCGTGACTAGGCTATGCTACTTTGGTCTGCTAGCTGTAACGTTGATAATCTGCGATAATTAAAGCCAGTTATTCCGGCTCTGAACGACATTTATGCCGCCACGTCTAGGCGTCAAACACCTGCCACTTCCTTATATTTGGAGTAGTACCATAATTATCCAGGTTTCTGTGGTTAAAGCACCGGGGCGGATACAGAAGCCCGGGGGTACTCCATTGTATTTCAAGATAGATTCATACCTGGTGTGTCTCCTCCTCTCTCCCCCCCCCCCCCCCCCCCCCCCCCCCTTCCTTAGTGAAGCCAGTGGTCAATATGGATATGCCCAGTTTCTTCTGACCAACAAGGAATTACGCACGATTTCTCAACCCACGTTCCGTATGTTTATAATACATATATACATATATGAACCGTTGGTTGGGATTCATGCCAATCCCTATGTTAAATGAGATGTCACACAGTTCCACCGACATCAGATTCTGTCCATCAAAATATCTAACGCTTGGTATTGGGGACAGAGGAAACTTGGGCTATCTTCATTGTAGGTATAGATATCATTGTACAAGTCAGAAAGAAAAACGCACTAATCTGCTGGTGATAATCTTACAATATGAGAGCACGAGATACAAAATATATTTCCATGGCTTTGATAGACAATTCTCCTTATTTTAGAATATCGATTTACATGTCGCAGACAAAACTCCCGCGCTCTTGTACAAGACAGCTGTTTAAGTAGCACAGAATGGACGTGTATTCCGCTAATGTGATAACACGAAATGTAGTTACGTTAAACTGTTTTCTATTCTCATGGGGAACATAAAATCGTCTAAAATATGCAAGTCAGCGAAACGTAATTCGTTCAGTTTCGTTTTATTCCGTAGGCAATATCATACATTGTTATATATGTTATACGTAAATACAAATATATGTTATTTGATTTTTAGTTTGCGAAACATGACGAAAATACAGAGGCAACATAATTCAATATCATATATGATATAACTCACTACTTCATAACAAAAAGACGTCAGCAGTAGACTAAACATATACAAGGACATGAGAATTTGTTAAAGGGCGCAATAGTTAGTCTCACACGGGTTCGGATTTTCCGACGTAAAGCAGTCAAACCCTATCGATGGATGAGTCCCAAAAATGTGTCATGTACAAGTTGTTTTTTCTACAGTTAACAAGAACCCTCTGTCACTTGATGAGATGGGCAATCATGTGAGGCGTGCCATAAACAATCACATAATCAACATCTGTAATCTGATTGGTCGAGGCGGGGTGTGGAGATTGAATCAATTTGCGGTGATGAGGCAACGTAGATATGTTGGCCAAAGTAGTCTTCATTGTGAAGAGACAGTGCTCAGGCGGGTGACCGATGTTAGAGAAATGTACAAGGAACAAGCACATTGGCAAATTCGTGAAATGTCATCAAGATCCCTGTTGGCACAGGGACGTGATAAACATGATTCCCAGGAAGGGAAGTTATCTGTGGGTGGGTTGGTTTTGTATTGTTTAACGTCCTATCAAAGGTTATGGTCATTTAGGGGCAGTCTTTATCCCTTTGCGGGTTTATTATAGTACTGTTTAACACCCTATCAACAGCCAAGAGCCTCACATACGCGCGAGATGCATGCGTGTGGCGGATGTGTTTTGGGAGACTTGGGAAATACCGATTTATAGTGCTACCTCACTGAAGCATACCGCCGACGACAACCAGCAGGACACCCCAACCGGTCACGTCATACTGAAAACGAACCGTCAAATGAGACTATAGGATTATCGAACCAGATACCCCATATCTCCTACAATAGTGAGGCTTCTTTTAATATATATGAAGAACGGTGTTTATAAGGAAGTGAAAAGATACGAATCATGCAGTGAGGCAGTATAGGAACAATTCTTTCGCCCTACCTGATGCAGGACCGTCGGGTACTATTGAAGAGAGTATAACATTTTCAGTAATAAAATCAAATAAAGCGAATCGTTTAATTTTACGTTACATGTATGTGTGCTGCGTACATGTATACGAAAATTCTTAAATAAAGTAAAACATTTATGTGTAGTAATTGTTAGTTTGAAAAGTAATTAAATTAAAGGTCAGTCAGATCTTATAGGGGATGAGGCACCAAACCATCAATAATTTATCACATACAAAAAACTCTAAAATCTAACAAAATGTCCCAAAAACTCAATACTGTCTTGTTGTGAAGTAGGACATTCCAGAAATGAAAATTTTGTTGCACCAGTTCAAACTTCATCGATGATGAGGTTATTTTGAAACTGTCAAAGTTTTGCCACATGAATATTTTCTCGGGCGAATATTACTAGCGGTATTTCATTTCAAATATCATCGCAATATATACTTCCACTCAAGTCACTCCCGAAGATATGCCGACGAATCCTACTAATTACTGACTCATACGATGACAATTCTGTGTGACATACAATGAACTGTGGATATTTTTTTTGAATGAATTATGCACGCGTTGTGACGTTGCGACTTAGTTGGATTTGGTTTGGTTTGGTTTATTTTGTTTAACGTCCTATTAACAGCTAAGGTCATTTAAGGACGGCCTCCCGTGCGTGCGACATGCATGCGTGTGGTGAGTGCGTATGTGTGTTTTGGGAGGCTGCGGTATGTTCGTGTTAAGTCTCCTTGTGATAGGCCGGAACTTTTGCCGATTTATAGTGCTACCTCACTGAAGCATACTGCCGAAGACACCCAGCAGCACACCCCATCCGGTCACATTATACTGACAACGGGCAAACCAGTCGTCCCACTCCCAATATGCTGAGCGCTAAGCAGGAGTAGCAACTACCATTTTTAACGACTCTGGTATGTCTCGGCAACTGGACAGAACCCAAAGCCTTCCTCACAGGGGCGAACGCTCAACTAAAGGCCAAAAGTGAGGCATTGTCATGGGAGACATTAGGAAGCAGAAAGCTGTTCAGAAAGAATAGAAAAGATAAGATTCCAAATTTAGTCGCCTCTTACGATCATGCAATGGGGGCAGCAGGTACAATTCTTACGCCCTACCTGCAGGGCAGGACTGAGTTGGAAGAATTTGTCCGGTGCAATGTAAAAATAACGTTAATTTAAATTGTAAATTATGCATTATTTGTTTTTATTATTATTCTAACAATGCTTAAATAAGGCATGCAATCGATATAAAATTAAGGGCTTAAAATTAAACAATATTTTATTGGAATCTATATTAGATGCCGAGTCATTGGCCGGACAGTAAGGAGAATTTAAGTAATGAGAATTCGAACTAGAAAAAGTCTTAGCATACTTTTCACTGCATATAAATGATTTTCTCTATATCCGTATCACAGAAAACATTCTTTTCATAGCACTACATAGCACCAGAGCTAAGGCAGTAAAGCAGGTATTACGTTTCCACACAGGTCTAGCGCACGTGATCGATCCAGCTAAGGTTGGGTTGGAGGATTTATTTATGTAAGCCAACTCTCGGAATCAGTTTACTACTGTGGATATACCTCGGCTGATTCTAGAGACATGGAAGGAATTAACAAACAACGGTCCATATTCAAATAGACGATACATATGGTTTTCTTATTCTTGAGGGTCATTTTTAAGCATTATCATGCATAGCGGCCTTACAATCAAGATCTGTAGAAAGCTGTTCTTGTGACTGTAACAGAGATGAAGTAAATTATAATAGCACAACATTATTACCATACTGATATATGTACGTCAACAAGAATCACAGCTATTGTTGTAAAAATAGTTATGGCATTTACATTGAATGGCATCCTGTCATGCAATATACAGTTCATGCAGCACACTCCCTTTTTGCTCTATATTGATATCCGTGGTCTGTGTACGTGATTTATAGGCAATGGGAATCGGGAGTGGGGGGGGGGGGGGGGGGGGGGGGGGGGGGGGGGGGGGGTTGCTTGTGGAAATTAAGTTTGACGACGATGATCATGTTGATGATGACGGGAGAATCTGCTCTGGGAAATAAAGTCTGACGACGACGACGACAACGATGGCGATGACGACGGGAGAATCTGCTCTGGGAAATAAAGTCTGACGACGACGACAACGATGGCGATGACGACGACGACGACGATGATGGTGATGATGGTGGTGATGATGATGATTTATGATGATTTACAAGTCTGCATAGTAGATACATTAAACGGTTTGAAGTTGGCCTATATTTAGCTTGTTTTGAATACGATAAACGGGGAATTGCATTCGAGATAGGTTTATTTTTCCTATACTGGCATGATCTGAATATAGTGTAAGTACTTAAAATCCTCATCTAGTATCTGTTAGCGGAAAAGCTTTTGACGCTTTGTGTGCCCGCTAATATGCTTTTCCACTCAGCAGTATAGCATGTTTTCAACGGACTCCAAGAAAATACCAAATAAATATACATACATGTTATTTATTTATTTTTCGGCATAGCCGTATAATATTCTTTTGTCCCCGGAAATGACGCGACATGTGGCGTTACTGGTCAAGATGAAGTATGTGATTGGTCAATGTAGCGGTAAATGCAAAATGCAGATATGCAGTTAAAAACGGAACAAAGTTAAGATTAAATGCAAGCTAAATAAGTGGATGCATCTTTTCAAATGACACATTAATAAAATTATATTCCTGATTGAAATGCAGTCGTATTCAGGCGCGTAGCTGCCTATACGCAAATACGCAGTTGCGTATACATCAGTTTTCAACAACAACAACAACAAAAAAACAAAAAAAACAAAAAAAACAAACAAAACAAAACAAAGATCCGTCATTTATATGAGCTTTTCTATACACAAACTATGAATGCTGTCCCTAGGTGATGATTCGGCTGTATCTCCATTTACCCACTTTTTAAAATCCTATAATGAGGGAAGTGTTGTGACAAGAATTATAGTCTATTTCAGAGTAGTTAACCTAAATTTACCTGTGTTTTTTACCTGTGTTTTTCACCTGTTACCTGATTATATCATGATGGTAACTTATACCTATAGGATGTACATATCAAGAAAAACTTGTTAATTAAAAACAAATGCAATAAATTACAAAATATATATATATATATTAATTGCATTTACAGACTATAATGAACTAATTATCTAAAATCAAAGATTTTTTAATAATCATTTTATCATTACTTATAATAACAATAAAATTTCACCAATTTACAATGATCAGATGTAACAATGTCCAATAATATTAATGACTGAATGATGGAGATGACTCGCGGATCATCAGCTTTCCAACCACGGACAGCTTATTTGACCTCGCCAACGCCGACACCATCTACTGCGACGGAACACTCTTCACCTTTATTATGCAAACATTTCAGTCTTCATGTTAACTATACCAGTGCGATTTATTGTCTAATGTTAATTATTTGTGTATATTCTGGTGTTGCTCATGTATCGTATATATAATCTTAGTGTCAAATAAAAAAACTTCTGAAACTTCTGAAACCTGCCCAAGCTTTTCTATCAGATTTATACCATCCATGCAGACATAGACGGACAGATGTACCCACTAGTCTACACTTTATTGCCTAGCAAGACCCATCAGACCTACACCCGATTCCTCACACTTCTGAAGATAACCATGACGAACTACAACCTCCCCTTCAGCCCGCCGACGCAGCATCACACCTTCTTCACTTGAGTAAAGATAAAAATCAGGTAAGAAACCTGCGTATGAACTGTAATGACATTAATAATATTGCCATATATACTGTATCTTAGATGTTGTACAAATGTAGATATGTTTTTATAAAAAAAAATTTAAATGAATTGTTTCCATCTCATGAAATTTACATGTATATGGTAAAATAATGTTTAATTATATGTATTGATATGAAACTGTAGTCGATATGTATCGCATAATGTATTTAAAGTAACATATTGTAATGATATCTAAAATATGTCTTAAATGAATGAAGGGATTTGCAGTGCAATATCTTCCATAAAAAATGAAATTAATGTATTTAGTGCTTTCTTGGTGATATATGTTGCTGATTGAAATGTATTATCTAGTGTTCTATATACAATTTGTATGTCTGTCGTTGTATAATATAGTTTTATGTCATTAGTACTCATTACATGTATTCTTTCTAAAAATTTTAATTTTTAATTAAAATGTATTGATATGTAACTGTAGTTATCTATCGCATAATGTATTTAAAGTAACATATTGTAATGTTATGTAAAATGTGTCTTAAATGAATGAACGCATTTGTATTATAATATTTTCCATAAAATGAAATTAATGTAATATTAATGTTACATGTCACAGGTATATATATCTCTATTTCCCCACTTTCTCCAGGTAGCACAGGTAAATGACTACAGGTAAAACACAGGTAAAATTAAAATGGAACAGACTATAATTGGTTTTCTTTTGTTCTCCTATATCAACACTTTTCTTTGAACTTTAAAAAGTGGGCAAATGGAGAACACCCCGATGATTCTAGTCAAACCACTAATTGATATAACTAGTCATTACGTGGTAGGGACGCAATCAATCGGTCGGTTAAAGTGGGACAAAGACAAATCCTAAGACCTGTTTCTTTGGAAGAAATTTCAGCTCGCCCCGCAGGAACCATCAGCATCAGAAACAAGTCAAAATGATACACCTGATGTAACAAAGCTCCCTGATGGTTGTCAGAATTGCAAAATGCTTACGCTAACATTTTAGAGCATTCAGGACATAAAAGATCAATGCCAAATTTATGTATTTTCTATACAAAATTTGCAAGATATATGAGAGGTTGAATCAAATCCTAAATAGCAGATATATATACTAATATAGACTTAAAAGTGTTTCGATAGGTTTAAAATGAGCTTTGATACAAAAACGTTAATCCTAAACATAGGAAACTTAAATTAAAAGAAAAAAATAGAATAATTCAATAATATTTTTTTGTTACTTTACTCTACTAAATGATTATTAACTTGATTCCGGTTTGGTGTCCCCGCCTCTCTTGTCTTGATCAATCAGTCTATTTGGTATTGTACCTTCAAAATAGAGCAAATTATTTTCTAAATTCTCCTAATTTTCTTCTGTTTATCTCTACTACCATTCCCTTTTACCATACATATTTATTTTATACAATTCAGATTATCTTTTTTATACTAAACATATTATATTTTTAAATATGTCTCAAGTACACGTGTTTGCTTTTTTGCAGTTAGAAGTATATGTAAAACCATTTCAGGTAAAAGTAGATTTCAATTGATTCCACGAGGAAAAGGGGTATCTGAAAGCTCTTTCTACACATGTCAGACAATCTAACAGCTATATTCAGGTACGTGCTGAATGTAAACTATATAGCATTGTTAGATCTCCTATCCCTTAAAATGTACAGTATTATCTTATATAAGATATGTTATCACGATATATGCCGAAACACAATACCACATAGAATTATAATTTAACTCATTCCATTATAACAATTATACACAACGAGTAAAAACTTTTTTTCAAATATGTGTGTGTGTATTTCGGCACAAATTGCATGAAACTTGTAGAAAAAATAATCTGATACTTTCTCAATTAAGAAAAGTAAAATAAGCGCCTATATCATCTATTGTTAAACGTACATGTAGTGAATGAGCGAATAGTGAAATTTGGAGATAATATCTCATTTAAATATGATTTAAAATTTGGGCATAGTAACATTTAATTTTTTTCTGGGGTCTGATCTAGCCCACCATCCTCCCTTTGGTGTCTTTGTCTGATCTTCAATGAAATTAGTAAATTAATGTATTTTTAAATCATTAGGTTTGCACACCAACGCTGTCACGAATGTTTTGTTATACATCAAGCCTGCGAAATAGTGGGATTAACGTCTCCAAACGAGACCAAGTGTGGTTTTCCCGGCTTGCCTAGGCTGTCATAAACACAGTTCCTTGGTAGTTAAGCTTCTGAACTCTGACCCCTATCTGAGAGAGTGTCCCAGGCTCGGCTATAACCGGAACAAGGACATTTATCCTCGTCAATCAACCCCTATCTGAGTATAATGATAATCGTTATAATTCCAACTTTTAACTTAACTCTAGAACACATGTCGTGCTATGTTATGACCACCGGTACAGTTGAAAGATTAATTCATATTAAATTCAATTCGACTTTACTGGAACTTTTATAACTACAACTGTATTTATATATATATGTATTTTACCTACATATACCGTCATGAAAACATCACCCATTGTCGCAATGATCATCCCAAAACGTCGTGTTACGGTAACGCGACTTAAATACAAGGTTGATCTCAGGTTTTTGGTCTTGATTTCTTTCTTTTACAGCCCTTCCCACAGGAAAGGTATTGCTTTGCCCAATGGACTATGGTTATGTACGTATGGTTATTGAACACATATTCGGACACTATGTAAACGTGTTCCAAACGTGCAAAATAAGGTAAAGACAACACAAATTATCATTCTAAATGCTGTACAAGGCTCGTTGTTTCAAGAAAACAGGACAACTTTACTATTCGGACATCGTTAAATGACGGACTTAAATTGTCCAAACACTTAACTGTATCTCATAATACGGTACTCATTCACCCCTCATTTCATTTCTCTGCATACACATACAAAATAACTTGGCTACGCGTATCACCAAAATGATTCAAACTGATATCATTTTGTTAACTGTGCTGAAACACATTAGTTCGTTCATTTATTTCACCAGCAGTTTTATATTATAAACACCAGCATTTTATCTTTTTTAAAGATATTTCTTATTTGAAATATTTTTTAAATTTAATTTTCATTTTAATAAACAAAATAAAACAATACAATACATACAAGACAACACATGTGCACATATAGAAATATGAATATAAATAAAGAATTCATTTCCGGTCATTCTATGTGTGCATTAAATTATACATACATGTTATACTCAAAATGGGAATGTGACATTACGTATTATCCATTTAATCGTATTATCTGAGTGATCGAAATTTCGAGATGCGACACATGAATGTTGATAATATCAAAAAATAAATAAATACATAAATATTCTTTTCTCCGAAGTCGACGATTGTACGCTATATATGGTTGATGAATCGCTGTCTAAATGTATTCATTTTGACATTATAACCATCTGAGTTACCTTCTTTGTTGACTTTTTGTGAAAATTTTAGCCTTTTCATTTTCATTTTTTTTGTCATAATGTTGCTGTCGAATAACCGAAAAAGACGATTTTCAAACCCGATTAAACATTTTTTAAACATATGATTTAAGAGAAAATTATGTTTTTTTAATTGTCATCCCAATATTTATGAACGAAATACGCGTACCTTATTGAGTGTAACTCGATTAAGTGGAAGGTAGTAAAAAAAATATCAGGATTAGAAATATTTTAGATCTATAACGTTATATATATAGGACGCACGCACACGTGCCGCAAAGATTTTGTAACAGTAAATAAATTGAATTGTAGATTATATTACGTCTCTGGCCTTTCTCGTTTTTGCCTGAGCGAGGAAATAATGTCGCATGGTATCGAGACACGCTACATGTGACTGCCAGACACGTGTTAGGCCTATAGGCTAGTTACATGTACACTGAGCATGATCACTCTCTGACCAATGCGCAGCCGGCCTGCGCAGTCACATTATTGTTTTTGACATGGCGGATAATCAAACCTGGAGTGTAGTAACATGTGAATCTTTGGAATTCATCAGACGAACGGACGTCTGAAGACACACAGATATCAGAGTAAGTAAGATAAATTTATATTGTTTCTGGTAAAATCCCATTTGCGATAATTAACGATATAACTCCAGATATCTGCCATTGACATACTTCTGCATCTCGTAGCCTGCTATGCGTCCGATTGTCAACATATTGATGGACGATTCGTCACATGATAAATGCTAGTTTCATTAGTACTCTCAAAGAAGTTTGAAAATATTTCATCCTTTGAGCGATCTAGAGGAGTCTACATTCAGCCTAAAACTCATTATTCTTTGAGAATGCATGCATATAATACAGAAGATATATTCAAAACCATTGACATTTTTCTCGCCGTTTGGACAGTTCGTCCCAAATTAAGTCGGTTACGTCAGAGATATAGGTCTCTGGTTACGTATACCGACAGTTTTAGCTCTATCTTTTTTTTCTCTATCTTTTTTTTTTTAACAAAGACATAATTTTACTGTAAGACTACATGGCCCTCTACATCTGATACAAGTACTAAAAACAAACACGGGTCACGAGCGAATACACGTATCTGAAATAGGCACATGGACTTGTATTTATAACTCACGTGTCGCACTTCAGCTGGTGCACGTGACCTTCGTACAGACCACACATTGATTCGCGGCTTACCGATTTCTTTCACGGTTTCAATACAACTTCTTCATGCATGAATACCAACAATTTTCAATTGTATGTGTCTAGTAAAAAAGATACGGAGGGATTGATTTTCATTTGATGATTTTTAAATAATTGCCATTCTTGTTGGATGATGTTATATCACACTATAAGTTAGGCCTATACTGTAACGTTATATATGTGTTTGTAATTAGGAAACAACTATTCATTAACTAATCAATGTGAGCAAAATAAACCAAAAATAGTTATAGTTAGACTTTATAATAGTTGGAATATTTAGTTTATTAATAACATATTGACTCTACATATATAACTGACATTGTACCAGTTCAAGCAGTACTGGTGTCCTTAATCTATTGTGACTATATATATATAATATTATGTTGTATTCCTGTGAACAAAATATTTTGTTTCTTTAATATCCATGTATATATATATGCACAAGAAAACAACACTTTTCCTAAATTTGTCAATTATGTAACTTACCATCATCTTGTCATTCATGTAACATATAAATTGATATAATAGATGCTTGATAATGATATATTGGTTATAAAAAATCCGTCTTTATTAATTAGGCAACGCCAAATTATTAAGTTGTTCTTTGGAAAATTGGAAAAATAAAAGGGAGCAAGCGAGCAAAATTTTTTTTGCCAGAAATTTCATTTAGAGATTCTAAGATGTGAAGGATCCTGTTCATGATGTTGTGCGAGCGATATTTTTCCCCACGTTTTTTTTAAGTCAACTTGATTTCATGCACAAATGATTTCAAAAAACAATAATTTGCATTGTAAAAAATCCAACAACTATTTATTGACATACTGTATCTTGATAAAATTATACTTGTGTCATTTGTAAAAAACAAAAAAAATAACAACAAAATACCATGTAAAAAGGCAGAATACAGTACTAGTGCATTCAGCTTAATGGGCATGGGTTGCCTATTTGCGGGGGCTTTTTACCCGATTAACCGACTTATGCAATAAGCCGAAATGCACGTTGCCATCTTGGATTGTTCCGTAATGGTTGTCAGACTTGGGTCGATTTTGGATGAAAATATTTGCGTTTATTATTGTTAATAAACAGTGTTTTTGTTTGTGGTTTTACTGATGTCAAATTGTCATATTACTATTCCATATTGTATAAAAATATGTGTATTAAAATAATAAAAAGTAGCACCTCAAATCGGGGCAGTGCATCCATATTTCATCCACGTAATCCTAATTTGACCAGAGACGTAAGTCTCTGATTTGACATACGATCTAAGGACTCGCCGACAACTAAAGCTCAAATCCCTTATGTTTATCATAGAGGCATTCTTTTGTTTGCTATGAAGTTTTTAATATTCCATATTATTTTCAATTGCCAAAGCCCAGACATTGGAGAAACCAAGTCTATTTGGGTCGTTTCCATTGGTATAAATACGATCTTGACAATATTAATGGCAGTCACTGATAAAACAACACGAAATGAAATTAGGTGTTTTTATTAACCAGTTCTAATCGATATCCTTACCGGAGTAGGAATTAGGGCCTATAAAAAAAATATAAGCTAACGTCGAGCGTCTGTCCTTTTATCTGCTCGCTACGTATACTGTTTTTTAATAACTCACCTGTGTACCGATGTCGTCACATTTCCCCATGGCAAACCCTCTCTTTTAATCCGCCACAGTTAACAGTTAGCGGTACCGGTAATATCAATCGGTCTGAAGTGATGTCAGACCCAGGTCAAAACCTATTGTTTTGGTTTCTGCTTCGAAGAAGATTTTACATCCCAGAATTCGAAGTAAAAATTTAATTGTCTAGTGGCTTAATTATGCTTTTAAACAGCCATTACGTTGGCCTGCTGCTGACTCTAAAAATAACATTTAATTTTACCCACAATGCCCAATCGACTTCCTGTTGGGGGGGGGGAAACCCCACGAGGCAGAACAACAACACAGTTCTAAACACGACAAAATCCCCGACATAACATTATCGTTAAAGGTAATATTTTACTGTTTTTCGACATTATAACCATCTAAATTACCCGATTTGTTGATAAATGTCTAAAACTTAAAGAAATACGTGATGACTTTCGTGAAAATTGGAGAATTTCTAATTTTTGGGTCAGATTGTCGTAGTCGAATAACCGAAAAATATGTAATTTCCAACCCAATTAAACGATTTTTTTAAACATGATTCAAGAGATGGTTTTTGAAATCCCAATAAGCGAAATACCCTATTAAGCGTTACCCGATGTTAAGTGGAATGTACTGTATTTGTGAATGAGAGGAATGGTTTTGAAAAATTCACAACAAATGTGAAATATTAAATAGTTAACTTAAACAACCCATTTTCCATCCACCCTGCATTGATAACTTATATGAAATATCATCAAGCTACATCTTTCAATCATATTTATGCAGTGAAATATACAAAATGAGTAATATCATACCTAAACAGAATTGGCTTGTTGCATTGTATAGCAAAAAGAGTATATAAAAAGAGTATATAAAAAGAGAAGCGAAAGTCTTTTGGAATTAAGGTTACATGTAAGAAAATTAAAACAAAAACCAAGGTTTGCTGCAAGGCCTTTCTGTCTTCTTGGGCGTCTTTTTATAATAACTTGTATATATGCATGCTTATAATTAGAAGTTATATGTACATTAAAAATAGCTAATTTCCTTAAATTGCACTAGTGATATTTCTCCAGTAAATGGCATCCCTTATAATCATATTATTATGTGTTCGCATCTTGTTTACTAGTATATATATATATACTACCCATATATAGCCCCTACATATCAACAATATATATGTGACACTTGTCACTTGAAATGTCAGAATCGGGGTTGACCTTCCATTCTATTTGAATTTCAGTTAAATCCTATTGTATAAAATGTACACAAACTTCTGTTAAATCTTAAAATATAAAATGCACACAAACTTAATCTTCAGTTAATTATAAATCCTTAGATATAAAATGTGCACAAACTTCATTTAATCTTAAAATATAAAATGTACACAAACTTCAGTATATTATAACATATGTTGGTTTTGATTCCTTATATATCAATGCCTGTGATGTATCCTTTTGTCATGTGACAATGATTTAAAGATGAGAATATTGACCAAAAGGGATAGCTAGCTAGGGGCATCACATTTTCTCTATCATCATATATATATGTATACACAATTTAATACATATAGTACTGAACAAATCTATCAACACTTTGCCTTCTTATCTTTCACTCATCAATTCACACATGTATATTTATTGTATTTTCATTACAGATGTACCATAATTAAATATAATATGTTGTAGAAAACATCTTTACTATACATCTAGCCATCTAAAGGAGATTCTATCAATCAAAAAACATGGAGTGGCATATTATGAATGTGGACGGGCTGAACAGCCTGTCCAGTAACCTGGGAATGATGGAGGACGGAGTCTACGTTCCTTCCTGTAACAGTCAAGGTGAGAATATGTATATATATATATATTATTTTGTATTATATATGCATATATTTCAGTATAATATTGTTTTCCTGAAATACTCACAAAAACCAAATCTCCGGAGAGTCTTGATCATGAACTATATGATTAACCCTATTGTGATTAGCAGATTTACTGTAAAAATCTGTGAAATTTATGCACCCTCAAAATCACCTTAAAATGTCTGAAAAAGGTCTATCAGCTTTATTTCAGTAGAAGTGTAATGTATGCACCCCGAAAAAACAGCAAGATCTCAAGAATTTTGTGTCTGAAATTTGCCAGCTTGGATTGATCAAAAACTAGTCTTGATGTGATAATGAGATTAAAAAGAAAAAATATTGCAGTAATTATATAACTGATCATGAGATTCATGTCAGGCTCTTTTAAACTGTCGTGGCAGTCAAAGTCAATATGGAAAAAAAAATTTGGACAATCTTTGTACCGATGTAATCTAAGCATTGTCCACTACAACAGGGATTTTTAACCAAAATAAGTGTGTAATTAAATAAATTACACAGGTTTTTTCAATAAAAGTATTCAATGACAATAATTGCAGGTACATTGTAAATATGAAATGTGAAAGAAATAATTATAAGATATTATATAACTATCTCAATTTCACAATAAGTCAACCACATGTCTGTCCCTGAATAGTTTCTGAAAAATCCTTGAATTTAGACAAATGAAATACATTAATTGCTGTATTTCTCAGTATATTTTATCGAGGATCTTCTTTCAAATTAGTGAAATTACACACCTTAGATGTGTATTATCAAAGGCTGGTCAAATAAACCAATGGCCAAAATGTGACAATCTTGGATTTATAAATTTGAAGATTCATATTTCTATTCCCAAAATTAAAAGTCCTCTATTCAACTTGATTGGACATTCCTAGATGAGCATGTGCACTACACATACTGATGTAAGATTGATTAGAAAAATAAAATGGCCGACAGCTGGCTGTTACCTTGAACTTAGACAAATGACATAATCTTATATGTATCAGAATTTAATTGCAGGGTCTCGTGTGTCTCTATAGCTATGTGTACAAAATACATGTTATTACAATTTTGGTTCTTATTTCATTGATAAGAAGCTTAAGAAGAAAAGTTAAAGACATAGTTTTTGATATCACATGTTGGTAGAACAGCTATAGATATTTGGTTATTTTGAGAAGAGAAAAATATAAAAGCACAGGATATATTTATTTTTAGAACTCGTAAACAATCTGATATAATTTCCTTTAACAATGCAGACAGCATGCTGTCAGTGTCTGTTGTAGCTAGCTATATAGGCCTTTGGTATCTTCATTACAATGAGTAGTGCCAAGAAAACTGCTGAGATCTTGTACATGTATGTGTTGTGTATACAATATGTGTTATTCCTAGCTAGTATATAGCATGTGCAATATAGATATATATATATAATATTGTGTCTATGTAAGAATCAGTTTTCATCATGATATCTGTCAAAACAGCTGAAAAAAATAAAAATATCATTTGGCAATGTATGAATTTATATATAGATATTCAACAGAATATTAATATCAATGTTTGACACTTTCGAGTATATTTATCATTGATATATCTATATATATGTACAATGTAGTTACTTTCAAGATAGTCCATAATATACCAAGTCACACCCCAGACTCCGAGTCAGGGGTACCAATAAACCCACCCCAAACTTTGAGTCAGGGGGAGGGCTACCATTTATCTCGCCAATTACATTGAGTCAGGAGGTACCGATGATAAACATGTCTGCCCCATGGGTGGGCCCAAGGTAATTAATTACCAGCTCTTCTCACAGAATAAATGTCAGGGTTCACGCCAGCGGTCGCCAAATTTGTAATTTGCGAAAAAAATTGCATTCAAGTGATAAAATATTGTTTGATTATAATATATATATCTGTATATGTACAGACCCGTAACTGATTGTTTTTTAAAATATATATAAATTTATACAAGACAAGTAATCCAGTATTTTTTTAACAGCAATATTAGAAGAGTGCGTGGAGTTCTTGACGACAGACAGCAGTGAGAAGACATACAGACGACTGTTATTTAACAATAGATTCCCAGAGAAGGTAATTTATATTGTACAACAGTTTGTAATTTCTAGATCCTTTATATTAGCTGTCATTGTAGGAATACTGATAGGATTTTAGTGTAACTCTACTTTTCTAACCGTACCTTCACTGGCTTGAATTTCAGGATCATTTGTTTCAGATCTGTGGTCAATTTTTTTGCAGTTTTAGTTGTTTCTAAGTTTGAAAAATTTAGAATGAAAAGGATTATTTTTAGTGGTAATTAACTCATGGATGAAAGTGTTCAGTATTTATACTGAATTCAGTATTTTGGAAATATTTTCCCTCATATATATATGTCTTTGTTAAATTTTAACAAACACCCAGATATTTCAGTATTTCACAGATATTTCAGTATTTCAGGAACCGGAACACTTTCACCCATATATGTAAACTAGATAAAAAACTGTGCTGAAGATATTTTTTTTCTTTTTTGACAAAGTTTCATTGAAATTTGTGGAAGTTTACACAAGCTTCCCGGTATTATGACCTTTTAAATTTGAATAAATGTGTACATGTCATTTCTAATGTCTACAGGAGCTGCTGCCACTGATTATGTACATCAAGGATGACCACACCAACCTACAGGAAGCTCTGAGGTCAGTATCACCTCCTAGATTATCTAATATTCTTAATTATCAATCATGAAAATCAATACACAATATGCAAACTTATAACTTAATTTTCAACAAAAACGTATCTGCACAAATTTAACACAGGTGTTTTGCTACTTCTCCTAAAGACTAGTGAAGTTTTTTTCCACTCATATCATTAAAGCAAGCAATCCTTTAGGAACTCTTGCAATTGTTCAGATTTGACTCGGTAAAAAACTGACATATTTGATTAAAAAAGCAGTATACACTTTAGCCAGTTGTCAGAATTTTCTCTTTATCAATCATAATGATATTGTCTGGTCATTGTATCTAATTATAAGGAATTGAAGGAAATTAATAGTCCTATTTCGATACAAATTGGAGGACTTGCAGAAGAAAAAAAAGAAAAAATTGATGAAGAATAAGTACATATATGACAAACAGTATTTTGTATACATACTATTCTGCAGGATTATTTTTCATGCTAACAGAGATATGGAAATTTTATTTTGATTTAGCCTTTACAAAAGTAAATTGCTGCTTAAACCATTGATATATGGCTTATACCTGTTGTAGATTGATGATCTTACTTACAAATCCTGTCGAGTATGACTCGGAGATAAGTGAGAGGACGAAACCTTCTTGGACTACTGAACTGGAGAACTCCATCAAACAGACTGTGGACAAATCATTTTGTAAAGCATTCCTCCTTCCTGTCTTAGGCGAAGTGAAACTCCTTCTCGAGGAGGTAGGTATAAGTGAATGAAGTAGCTGGGAAAATAATGTTCTGTTTGTGTATACGGATGTTCACATTGGGGCCACTGTGGCTAAGGTGTCCTGACACTTTATAACTAGCCCTCCACCTCTGGGTTGTGAGTTTGAAACCTACGTTGGGCAGTTGCCAGGTACTGACCGTAGGCCGGTGGTTTTTCTCCAGGTACTCCGGCTTCCCTCCACCTCCAAAATCTGGCATATCCTTAAATAACCCTGGCTGTTAGCTATATATATAGTAGGACGTTAAACAAAATAAACCTAGACCAAAGTCTAGCCCACAAGCGAGATTTGTTCCGTAGATTTTTATAATGCTGTTCAATAGTTTTCTTCTAGAGGACTGAAGGTAAATGATTATGAAGTAAAATAAGATTAAGAATAATTTAAGTTTATTTTGAATACATAAAGAGATTGAAACTGTCTGTTTAAAATTATTTTTCCTTTGTCAAAGACTGTGCGTTGAGACACTTTAAGCTACAAGATAAATGTGTGAAGTCAGCTGTCAAGTTGTAAACATATAGCTGTTAGTAACATATAGTACAGCTTTATCACACAGTTTCAGGATTAATAATTTGATTAGTAAGGTGCTGTATATGATTAATTAAAATAGCGTTTTATCCTCACTTTTCTGTCTGTTTGGGATTAATGATAAAAATGTCATTTTTAACTTATTTTTCCTACAGAGTGGTCCATACAGCCTGACAGAAGATACAGTCCTAGCTATAAACAACTGTATTTTTATGATTCGTAACCTTCTGTACATGGTAGACTTCAATCCGGACAACCCGACCGTGATCCAGCACATCGAACGGGTTAAGTAAGTATCACTTGGATAAAGGAGCTGTGCAGTGTGGTTTGTACATGTGTGTGGTTTTTAGATGCAGTCTCCGTCATCATTCAACCGGAAGAAGTAGGACAGTGTAGCTTAAATACCTGTGTGTGGTTTTTAGATGTAGTCTCAGTCACTCAGCTGACGAAGTGGGACAATGTGGCTTAAATACCTGTGTGTGGTTTGTGTTAGATGGAGTCTCTGTTACTCAGCTGATGAAGTTACAGTATGGCTAATGTGTACATGTGTATGGTTTGTGTTAAATGCAGTCTCTGTTACTTGGCTGATGAAGTTACAGTATAGCTAATGTGTACATGTGAATGGTTTGTGTTAAATGCAGTCTCTGTTACAGAGCAGATGAACCTTTCAGTATGGCTAATCTTGGATTTTGACAATTGAAGTTTTTTACTGCTATTTCTCAGAAAGTCCTAAAGGGATCTTTCTCTTGTTTCATTTGTATGTTTCCCTTGGCCCCTAGTTGTGCATATTGCATTTTGGGACAGATCAGAAAACAACATGGCCGACAGGTGGCCATCTTGGATTTTGATAATTGCAGGTTGTTCCTGCAATATTGTGTTATATATATAAAGTTATTAAATGATTTGAAGGAAGAGTGAAAAAGGGGAAAAGAACTGAAAAGATTAGCTTTTCATTTGACTGATATGGATCATTCCATGGACAGCGCTAAGAACCCTCTGGGACCTTTTGTTCCTTTTTCTTACGTCTGGCTAAATACATCATGACTAAGGGCATATTCCTATATTTTTCTATCAAGATATAACTTCCTGCTTTTCTTCCGTTACAGACTCTTGTTGGACTGTGGATTCGAAGAAGTTCTCATTTCTCTACTACAAAAGAAAGAAATGGTATGTACAGTACTGAAACTGCTGAACTCTAGATACAATTACATTAATTTTGCTCTTGATTTTATGCTATGAGTGAGAAAACATTACTCATTAAGAGTGTTGCTTACACATTTTTGGATTAAAATGCAGGAATAAGGTTGAGAGTTTCCTAAAAAAAAGTGATGAAACAACAGCCATTAATCTTTTAAATGACAGATATATGGGAATCGACTGTGAAACCTTTTCCAATTTGCAGGTTTCAGTATTTGGTTGTGGTAATAATTGTTCCTCTGAAAAACAAAATGTAACATTTTTTACCTGCAGAGCAAGTGGACAAATGGTATTATGCAGACCAGCTGGCTGATATATAAAGGGAAGGTACGTGTTACACCTTGTTGATAGTGTAGGAGTAGGGGCTAATATTTTCTCTATAAATACTATCCAGAAGCAGATGCCTGTGAAGTCATTTTGTCATTGCTTAGTAGGTCAAGGTCATCAGGCTGTATATGTTGAGTGTATGGGATGCACCTTTAGTATTATGTACAACATCTGAAAGAAAGCTGTCAACATCTGTTGTCCAAAGACGTAATATATATGTACATCTACATAATTTGAAACTGAATATTATTATATATATTATTATTTCAGATCAATATGCTGTTTTCAAACCTGATTGAAAAAACGCACTGGAAGCCAATGCTAGAATGTACACCTGTTGAGTGTGGCCGGATATCGGACCTAGACACGAATGGGTTCAGCGACATCTTTAGCAACACATGTAACATCCTTGATGGCAATGATCAAAGTAGACAGCTTCACGACCTGGATCTGTTTCTCCCTAGTCATGAGTCAAACAATCTTCTAAATATCACGGCGGCTATGTCACTGTGGACATCCAAAGGTGTACCAGAATTCAGGTTCGTCACAGTCATTGAACTTTTAAAGTTGTCACAAATTTTTATGAGACTAATATTCTCTTGGTGTCCACGCCAAGTTTTGAAATGATTATGCTTGTATTTCAAGATCACGGGTCTATGGGTCAAATGTGTGAAATTCTTAATTTTTTTTTCAATTCAGGGATGAGGACTAGAGACTTCTAAGATAACTCTTTTGAGAGTAACCTCCCCTTAAAAGACAATCTGCACATGCCCTTAAAAATTAATTGTCCATATAATTATGGATTTTTTTTGGAAATAAACAACTTTTTGGTAATAATATTGATTGAAGCTAAACTATTTCGAAAACATTTTATGGACTTAAAGGTGCTACATCAATGATATCATAGTAATCTGCTTGTCAGAAAAATACATGAAATGGTTTCAAAGTGATTTATCCTGCAACTGCCACACTCACTGACCGATAACTACTGTCGGATAAACTTGTGCTTTATCCGTCAATACGAAGTGCTTTATCCGTCAATAGGATTCACGTGAACTTTTTCCAACTCTGACGGAACTACTTTCAAGTTGACCTCATGATCACGCGCACAAACTTTGACCTGATAATGATGACGTCATATTGTTTGTCAACAATCGTCAGCTGTCAGCGTCTGCTACATTGTACGAGAATCCAGAAAAATGTCACAACAATCTTCATCCGATGACGAAATTGACAACAGTGTAACAGGAATGGTGGATTGCAATTTTGATATTAACTTTGACATTTTGTCTACTTGTATTGATCTAGAAATGACGGTAAATGATGAAAACTCTGAAATTGTACTGAACCCAGAACCAGCCCCGTCTCAAGCCCCTGTGCCCCTTCCTGTGTACGATGAAAATTCTCATGTGCCTAGACCCGTACGATTGGACATAAAAACGTACAGTCAATTATCAATTATAGTTCCATTATGAAACACAACAAAGAAGTTACTCAAACATGTTAGCCACTCACCGTGAAACAGGAAATCCCGTTAATTTAAATCCGTCCAGCGAAATGAATTTTACACATGTTCCATCCGTGCACAATGCCAGCAGCACTAGCTCTATTACACAGGCGAATTCTCAATTAAACTCCATATTTTATGGTGCAACACTTCATATCAACAACCTGAATATCTATACCAGTAATCCAATGTAAGGCTATAGCCTTGATGTCGATGCATGTTTCCGTAAAATCCAATGTTATGTAACGATTACAACAGTGACACACGTGTGTACATGGTACGTACCCTGTTAGCTTACTGACTAAGCTTAACATTTTCTAGTGCGAATTGTAAAACTTTAACTTGAATGAATTATGTCATTATAAAGGTATTAAACAATTCGTTTTCAGAAATAAAATGTATTTGCGTGATATTTTCATACACATATGTGTGAAATTACACTTTGAGGTAGCAAAAATGATCGGAACTATATTGTAACAGCGCAGTGACATTACAGGCGGAAGTAAATATAGTTCTTATGAATGGAAATATTCCTGCGCCACAATGCGGACGCATCGCTTCAGTTCAAAAAGGTAAACAAATGACGTTTTTTCCATTTAACTTGAATGTCAGCTACTGTGAAATAGTTGCAGGATAAACAGAATACATGGTAAGTATCTTACAATACAAGGTTTATTTTGGCTCGGAACGGAAAGACGAGATGGCTCGCCAAAGGCTCGCCATCTCGTCTTTCCTAACCCTCGCCAAAATAAACCTTGTATTGTAAGATACTAACCATGTATTCTCTATATCTTTTACCTTATTTAAACATTTGATAATCAATTTTTGTCTGCAGAAACCAACTGACATTATTCACTACGCGGATTTTGGAAGGCGGTTTCATGGCAGTCATTGCTAACATACTGGTAAGTACCATATTTATCCTGAGATAACCCAGGGGCAATACTTCGCCTTTTACTCTTTGTGAGAAGTGGCTTTATTACAGGACAAAGATTTGTTAGTAATCTTATTGAACGACAATAGACATGGGTAGATTTATAACATCGTATGGGTTGAGTGCAAGAAAACAAAATTGTTTAAACAAGTCAATATTTCACTTATATAAGGCAACTGTTCCAAGTCTCGATGGTATGCAATTATTTTACATTTGAAGTTTATTAGTCACAAAAGATTTGCTGTATAAAATGTAATGTTTGTGTGTCTTTTCTTTTATGGTTTGGAGCTTTCAATTATTTTGTGAGCACAGATTTCCGTGGTTAGCACATAGAACAGTGATATAGATTATTATACATACAACAATATTTAGTGTAGATATATTTGTGGTTCCATACCAACCATGAAAACAAAGAAAGTATATACACGACAGAATTTTCATGTTATTATATAATTATATAGTAGACAAGAGTGTAAAATAAACCTTTATGTTGTTGTAATATTTTGATTTTGGGGGTTGTAGGAGAAGTTGAAGTCTAAAGATATTGTGCTGGATGAAGCGTATCTATTCTGGGAGTTGGCGTTGTTCATGAAATTTGCGAAAACAAGAAACTTGCCTGTAAAAGCAGTAAAGTAAGTATTCAACTGAACATCACATATTTATTCTTAGTCCATGAATCTTGTGGGTTACTGAGTCATTTGAGTCTCAGAGCAGAATCTTGTGGGTTACTGAGTCATTTGAGTCTCAGCAGAATCTTGTGGGTTATTGAGTCATTTGAGTCTCGGAGCAGAATCTTGTGGGTTACCGAGTCATTTGAGTCTCAAATGACAGAGCAGAGTTTCATGGCTTTCAGATAATGACATACACCTTTTTCATCTTCAATCTTTAAAACAGAAATAAGAAGAACAAAAAATTCCTCTATAATATCAGGGGAGGGAAGTTTAATGGAATAACCTGTCTATTGTCCAGACGACTCCTAGACTTGTAAACCAATATCAATGAAACAGTAACTTTGCATGAATATTCAGGGCCATTAAAAAACTCTCTTGAAAGTTTTGGTTACCATGATAGTAACCTGGTCACTTAAGGCAGGTTTTTGTATAAAATACATTTATAGTTAATGAGGTGTCTGGAATTAAAATTGATGATGTATACTATGTCTGGAGGCTAGGAGATCTTACCATTAGCTACCCTCAGGATATGTTTTTTAATTGTTTCTTAATTAACAAAGATAGAACAAGTGCCAGATATTTTTCTTTCTGAGAATGAAACTTAAGTTAGTAACTATCCAATATTAGCATTGACATATTTACCATTCCTACCAAATATACATAGATGTCAATTACCGTTGTAGACAAGTTTTGACAGAAGATATGCTTGGATACCTTACCTATCAATGCTTCATCCGAGCTGAGGACATCTTTGTGTACCGCAATTCACAGAAGAAAGAGCCACAAAAGTAAGTGTTGTCAAATTACAATACATCATTACAAAAATTCAATAAACAAAGCTTTCAGATTCGTCTGATCTAGCTTCAGAAGACCCCCTATGTATCTACAAGAGTAGGTCAAATGGCTTTTTTTAGCACAGGTACACAATTAAAGTTAACATTGAAATAAAGTTTTACATTGTATTTATGAAGCAGAATGCTACAGGAATTTAAATTTTGGAAAATATCTCCACCACTATCTTTAATTCAATTGAATTTAAAGTAACTGTGATTTAGAAAGGTCACATATTGGCCTATTTCATGTTCTACCGTGACATATGACTATCATAGATATTGTAAGATGCATGTAAAAACACTCATGTTTGTGTCTGTAGAGAAGGTAAATCTATTGTATGTATTAGTCGAAATTTACTGTCTATCTTTGACATAAATTAGTTTGAATATTCTCTAAAATATGAGTAATATCAATGTGATAACAGGATCTTACACTCCTTGCTTAATTGAATTGATATTTCATCATGCCATAAATTGCCATTATGTCCATATGAAGACTACAGGTCTATGAGCCTCTTGATTTTAGTCTACACCTGGTAGTTTGCGTTTGTATATCACTAATAAATGTTAAATTTAAGTATATTAAACTTGAATACAAAGATAGGATTTGGTGTGTGTCTTGCAGATTACATTTAGCGCTTTCTGCACTGAAGGAGATTCTTGAGTTCCTGTTTAAAGTCCAAGGAGACGATTCAGAAAATCAGGATGAGGAGGAGAAACAGCACATCAGTCTCCTCAACAGTCAGTACAACATATGGCTTCCATTGCACTTATAAATCCAAAACAACTACACTGGGGGACTAAGTGAAAGTGGTCTTAATAGCAGGGTGGTCTTAATACTGAGGTTAACCACATTAATCTTTGACCATCAAGAACCTTAACTATGTATGATACCAGTACCGTAAATGTGTTCTGCACTTGTAATTCGATATATGACTAAATTTTGTTAAATACAATGCATGTATAATTGTAATTTTTAAAAACATAATAAATTCTTATATTATTGACATACACCTCCAAAACCTGGCACGTCCTTAAATGACCCTGGCTGTTAATAGGACGTTAAACAAAAACAAAACAAACAAAACAAAACAAATGCATCGATCTACTTTACTTAGAAATGACATCAATATGTATTGTGTTTCAGAGAAACTAGCTGCTATAGCAGATCTGCCCCAGCTGATGGTGTACATGATCCGTCACTGCTCCGTAGAGTTGTTTGGGATGGTTTTCTTGGAAGATTTGGTGTTTACCAACCATATTCTCATGCTACATCTCGAAAACTGGATGAAGAACGGACTCTGCAATAGGTCCTTCAGCATGTTATCTCATGTCAAACAGTACGTATAGATTCTTATCATCGGTCACCTGCCTGTGAAACATATGCTATAGTTTTTATATATGTTGCAAAAATATGAACGCTCCTTCATCAGTTATTTGATCTTGTTCTGATGATATTAAGTTCTACCTTGTTTTTCTGTGTATTTCTTGTTTTGTCTTTTTATGTTTATGTTTAGCTGTTGTTAACATGGTATGATAATGAAGTTTGTAGACCTTGCTATGACATGAAATTTACTTTGAAATTTTAATTGCATTTTAATGATACAATTGATAGTTCATTTCAACATTTGTTTTCATAAAATGCTGAATGCATTGATCTTTGGCATAGGATGGCTTATATGTGCCGTCCTACAGGTAAAAGTTTGAAAATATTAATAAAAAAAAGCCCAAAGATTTTCCAGCATAACCTAAAATGAAATTCCTAATAAAATTGATGATTGTGTTGGTTTTACTGCATGCCTTTCTTTGACAATTCCAGTTATGCCACCTTTGGTGTTATGGAGAAGTACGGTATGATACTGGAACATTTTCTCAACAACTCCCCCGAGCTCAACAATTGTATATTAACCATGATGCACCATGTGGCAGGTGACTGTGGTTGCCCGAATGTTCTCTTACAGAAGTCCATCATCGACACGTTTCTGGAGATAAATGACAGAGAGCTATATGTATCTGATGTAAGTAAACGTGTGATCCTGTTACAGTACAGAACACGCCTGTTGACTGAATTTTCAAAAAGTGAGAAAATGTATGCAGAATACCTTTGACAGTTCAAATGTGAGACTCCCATATTATCTAGCTATTTCATTAAATAAAAAAACACAAATGTATACATTCTATGTATGAAACGATTGAAAAATTTACCTTCTAGGAAGTCGATGATCTGATTGAAAAATTTTACCTTCTAGGAAGTCGATGATCTGATTGAATTCATCATCAGCAAGTTCATTACTATGGCAGAAGATGACCCCTACCAATGTGCTGTAAATATGTTCACCAGGACTGCTGGCGGCGACAGTGTAACTCATGATCCGTAAGTTATGTTAAGTTACCTCTTGGTTAAATTTCAAGTACTGGCAGCAGGGCTCAAAGTGGCCCCTATTATAGTGCCCATGGCGTCTTAAATTCATCATTGGCAACCAGTTATTGACCTATAAGGCGCCAGCATGGCCACTTTAAAAGTTGTGTAAATTTGCGGTTTGGTTGATCTTTCAAAGGTTGCAGTCAATGCTAAAATTATCTTCACTATCGACTGATCTAAAGAATTAAAAGATTTTTTTTTTCTAAAACTTACGACAACTAGGCCAGGCGATTAACTTTTCCAATTGGCGCCTAGATTTTATTACTTGATAGCCAAATAGGCCGCCTGGTAAAAATATCTACTTTGAGCCCTGACTGGGTTGTGTTTGTTAAAAAATCAAGGAATACTCTAATACAAATTTAGGCAAGTGTTTTAAAAGGTTGGGGAGCATAGAAGTTATGTATTGGCACCTTGGGATGATTGTATGATAAATATAGTAAGCTGAGACCTTGGATTCCTCTCAGACTGTAAGCCTATGAAACCGAAGTTCTTGTGCAGGTTTCTACAGTTCAGTCACATGTTATTGTCCAAATTTTGATAGATATGTTCCGGTGGGGCTAAACAATTCAGTTATGAAAAAGATTTTTGCTTTTCAAATTTTTGTCATGTTCAGGTTTTACCTCAGACATGCATTCATTTGCATTGCTCTTTTTACAGAAAAAAAGTGATTTAATATGTAAAATGGTGTATACTGAAGTATGAATGCTTGAATAAGAAATGAGATGCATTTTAATTAACTCATATTACTAGTGTTGTCGACACATTAAATGCTTATGTCCTTTACTACATGGTTGCAGAGATGTGACATCTTCAAAAGAAAATGAAACAACAGAAATGGAGTGGACGTCCGAGGATAGTGACATCCTCATCATGGTGTACATGGAGACTGAAGATAAGACCAAGATAGTTGATGACATCTTCCATCACTTCCAAGAGATAGGCATGGCAAAATCCAGGGAACAGGTGAGTCCAGAGACAAGGAAATAGGCGTGGGGAAATCCAGAGAACAGGTGAGTCCAGAGACAAGGAAATAGGCTTAGGGAAATCCAGAGAACAGGTGAGTCCAGGGACATTAACGAAATAGGCATGGGGAAATCCAGGGAACAGGTGAGTCCAGATCCATAAAGGAGATAGGTATGAAAAAATCAGAGAACAGGTGAATCAAGATCGATAAAAGTGATAGGTATGAAAACATCAGAGAATAGGTGAGTCCTGAGAATTTCACTGCTGCAGGCCTGAAATTCTGTCTCTTCTGATCGTATGATCTGGTCACAAGGGATCTTGCCTCACTGAGATTTATATGCTTATTTTGTTTTCTCATCAAGGTGTGTCACTAAAGCTTGATGCGTTTATTAACCCACTATTCCTCTGGCTTGTTTAAAGTAAACAAATATGGCAGTCACTTTGACAACATTTAGGTTATTCCACATGTGTCTCCGTCTGGATAGTATTTATAGAACAAAAAATTAGCCTCTACTCCTACTATATAACGTGGCCATATGACATTGCAGAATGTCCCAGTTTTGTGGTAAAGTTCTCTCTTTACCTAGGGCTGTTCCAGGAAAACATATATGGGACAGGGGAAAGGCATTTTGAAATTAGGGGACGCACTTAAAGAAGCGATTTAAAATTTTGATGGCCTTCCCACATATCAACTTTTTTGTGAACCATACCCATGTAAAGAAGCAATTTAATATACAAAATGGTGCAAACACATCACATACACCTAACAATAGAATCAATTTATTTCAAACCCCACCAATTGATAAATGTAATTTTAATTTTAACCCACCCCACCACATGTAATTTATTTAAGTGCCTTCCCCCCGTCCCATATGTTTTCCTGGGACAACCCTTAGTTTGGAAATTTTGAGTCAAAACCAGGACAGCATTATGAAGTTTTTTAATTCATCCTGACTGTTATGAATTAATGAGTATATATTCCTACATATATACTTGCTTGCAAATGTTGACCCATTTTGCCTTCATTAGAATATTTGTCTTGTATGTACGTGCTATTTCTCTGACCTGTATGGTTCTTGTTTTCTCCAGATAGTATGCCAGTTGGTCGACAGTGAATGGATGGAGGAGGAAGAGAAGGTCCAAATCCTTTCTGCCTATCCAGACTACAAACTTGAACGCTCAACGACACCTGTTGCTATAGTAAGTACATTCAGTTACATGTTTCATGTTTGACTTGATAATTATATATTGATCATAATTCTGGTAAAAAATTTAATGATCATAATTTTACCAAAAATTATTAATAGTCATTGTAAATTAGCATTTATGCTTTGAATTTTTTTTTTTTTTTTTTTTCATTATACATGAATAGTTTGAAGGCATTTCAAATGGAATTTTATGAAAGAGTTTGTGACAAGGTTAAAAAATGAACAAACTTTGCTCAATTGTATATTAAACATTACTTTTGATATTGTGTTAGAACCAGCCAGATTTTACCAGCTGTGGGAAGAAACGTAAATATGATGAGGAAAAAGACTTGATCATGAGTTGTATTCGGAGTGTTCAGGAATCGGGCTGTAGTGATGCTATCTCTTGGCTCAAAGGTCACCTGTGTGAAGCAGCTTTTGCTAAAATCAGTAAGTACTGTCTCCCTGTATTGTATGAAATGTCCGAAAAAATTTGGTAAATTAAGGAAGACGGAAGCAGTAATGTTATCAGATTATTTTCCCCACAACTTTCTATTTCCTTAATTATTCCCCCATAGAAACGTGGAGAACTATAGTTTTGAATTATTTCTTGATCATTATAGCCAGACTATTTATGCCCCCCGCCATGAAATGGGCGAGGCATATATTGTTACGCATGTCCGTCGCCTTCCGTCCCGTCCCGATGCAATGTAACTAGCTAATCTTGGGAACTGCTGGTGCATTCCTCATCAAACTGTGTTCCAGGATGTCAAGTTGCAGCTCGGGCATTTATGTCTTAGACATTTTCTAGTTCTTAACAGTTTTAAGAAACTTCACATTTATTTGAAATAATTTACTTAAATTTGTGTTAACTATATTTTTGTCTTCTTAATAATGTTTGTACTTTTTCAGATCCAGACTTTCTTACCATGGAGGCAGTAGAGGAGCCCATAACTAAATTTCATGTCTGTAAGTAACATAATAGATAATGATCTCCGTGTTAACTTTTGAATCTGTCCAGCCCTCAGGAGAAGGTTAACAAACCTCTGATAAGCTTATAGTGTCAATACATACACTTTGTTTTGGTTGGGTGCTTTATCTGATGGTTGAGGGTTTTGTCTGGTGGTTGGGGTCTTTGTCAGATGGTTGAGTGCTTTGTCCTTTGGTTGGGTGCTTTGTCCTTTGGTTGGGTGCTTTGTCCTTTGGTTGGGTGTTTTGTCCTTTGGTTGGGTGCTTTGTCCTTTGGTTGGGTGCTTTGTCCTTTGGTTGGGTGCTTTGTCTGATGGCCGAGTGCTTTGTCGATGATTGAGTGTTTAGTGCGATGGTTAAGTCTTTTGTCCAATGGTTGAGTGTTTTGTCCGATAGTTAGGTGTTTTGTCCGAATGTTGGGTGCTTTGTCCGAAGGTTGGGTGGCACAGTGGTAACACACTCACCTTTCACATAGACCCTTGCCAGCTTCTTTCTATGTGGGCCAACTATTGTGATGAGTGTAAGTTGATATATTTTGTTTTTAAATTTTTGTTTAATGAATAAAATATTATATGCATACACTTTGACAAAAGCCTAAACAGCTATAAAGTAATGTACAGGTCTATTTATATAAAAGATATTGATATTAGATCAGGGATTTTACTAGCTCTAACTTTAATTGTTTCAATGTTACCATTTTTGATTAAATACAAATCTTGTATACAATTCTGATGTCTAGAAAATGAATAAAATTCAATTCTTTACTATTTCAGTACGCAATAAGTCCATTCCAATTGTGTGTTTTACGGAGAAACAAGACAGTTACCTCAGTGACGAAATATTCTGTACCCTCCTGGAGAACCTGGGGATCCAAATGCCAGAGGATGTTGTGCACCAGCACCCTCGAATTCCTCACTTTTGGAGTCCCAAACATTTGCTTAATATTGCAGAAAAGTTAGGACCTTTGGAGGAAGGTGAGCATTGTACTGGTCATGAATGACTAAGTGGCGAATCCAGATTTATTTATTTTTTTAAAAATTCCTTTTTCGTCTGTGGTCTGTTACCAAATCATAAATAGTTATAAAAACGAAGTCAAGAATACCTTCACGTAGATGGTGATCACCGACATCTCTGAGATATATCTTTTTTATCAATTAAGTAAAAATGTTATCATCTTATGCTTGTTTTCTTATCTCTGTAGATTCTCTAAAGTTTAACAAGGAGTTTATAAGTAAACTTCAAGATGATGAATATAACCTGACGGAAGCCGACAAATTCATCCTTAGAAAAAGTCCCAAGAGAAGCGACAAAGACAGGTATGAGGATCATCTTTTGGGAGAATTTTTGTATATTATTGATACATGTATTTTACAATTTTTATCCCCGCCTTGAGGGAGGGGGTGGGGCGTATAGTGTTACCTGTATCCGTCCCATTCTGTCAATCGTGTCCCATCCCGATGCAATGTAACCAGCTAACCTCGGGAACTGCTAATATGATCCTCACCAAACTGTGTTTCGGGTGTCAAGTGGCAGCGGAAACATTTATGTCTTACAGACACTTTCTAGTCTTTAACTGTAAGCAAAAACAAATTTATTCTTATAAAAGGCTTATTTTCAAATGAGACTAACTATATATTGAGTCAGTTTATATGATAAATAATCCAATATAGCTTATTTTTTTGCAATATGATGAAATATAACAAATCCAGACCTCCTACGGTTTGTGAAGTATTAATTACATGTATACAGACTGTTCAGGTGTCTTCCACATAATTTATTGCAATAGAATAGAAACAAAGGTAAAGGAAAAACAATGGGAATACAAACGATTGTCTTTTCGAGTCAGACCTTCTGAACATTATTGGATCCTAATAAAAGCTGAAAATTATATCTTTACAAGAAAAGTGTATTTTCAAACAAGGCATATATGTCACTACTGCTTGTAGAGAAAGGTTTTACATAGTATACATAAATGACATTAATGTAACTTTCACACCCACTCACTCTCAGTGAACCTCCATCTCCTCCTCCTCCTCCTCCTCCTCCCTCCTCCTCCTTTTCCTCCTCCACCTCGATTCAAACATATATACAGTAAGGGGAATATAGAAAACAAATTTTGATAATAATCCTCTCGGTACTTCTCCAAAATAGAAAAATTGACCTTTGACCCTTAAACATTTAAATAAGCAATCTAATCAGATGCAAAAAATATTACCGGTAATGATAATGAAACCTGGTAAGAGACGTGTGGTATTTTTCATTTCATAAGTGGTCAAATGTACATCTGAATTTTGACCCTTTTCCACACTAAAATCCTACACTGGTTGTGATATACCAAAGTCTGTTTACACCCTGTATGATGATTTTTTATTTAAATGTGTAAATGTGTGTGTAATATTTTCTTTATCTTTCAGTTGCAGTTTCAAGTTCATGCCAAAAGTCAACGGACTGATATGGACAGACCTTATCCAAAACTTCAACAAGACATGACGATTCTATCGAGAACTCGCTGTTGTGTGAGCCTTTCTGATGGGGTACAAAGTACAAAAAAGTGTCGAGAATCAGAACAAAACAAAACAAAAAACACTGATAGTGTATTTTTTTCCTGGAATTTGTTTCACCATCTACAAAATGTTGTGAACCAATTTCTGCAGATCGCAGCTTGTACATATAATACTAACAGTACGATACTACAAGATCAACAATTTGAAGGTTTTTTTATTCAGTTGTGAGTCACCCTATCTACAGTCAACCATAAAAAGGTTCGAATCTCTGAAGTGTGACAAATGTGTATTTATACAGAGTATGACTGCAACCTTGAAGTTTTGTGTACTTGACCGTGGAACTGTTTGTACTAGTTGGCAAGTGTTTGTGGTGATACTAAGCCCATGCCTAGTAATAAGCCCAATAAAAAATATATTGGTGTTCAGAAAAAATAATTATATATTATTTTCATTGTCCTGTGACTTTGAGTCAGAGGCTATGTGTGGACTCTCTGGAATTGTTGAATTCAGATGGAAATTGGTAGTAGCCAAAATATGACTGCTTTAAACCAGAGATTTTTAATCAAGATTCATAGGAATATATTTCTTAAAAATAAGAATATATTTGCTAAAAATCAGTAAGTTGACATACATGTCTAGCTTCTTATTTAAAACTTAAGTTACCATCTCATATTAAATACTCATAATAAATATAATACAATGTATCATTGAATTTGTTTCATAAATTCCTTGTTGCATTTACTAGGGGATTCTGTCTGTATGTATCAAATGATTTATACTTTTGGATAAAAAACAAACATTTAATTTAAGGTAATTGTGTTTAAACTCTTTTCACCTTTTTTACTACAGTCAAACTTCATTCTCACTCGAACTCTTATGATTCAAAAACTCTGCTAACCTGAACGTAAAAATTCAGTTTTGACAGTGAAAATCCTGTGTAAAATAAACCTGGTTACCTTGAATACTCGGATAAGTTTTTTATGTCCCAAATGACTTTGTGATGGCAAATTTTGACTGAATTTGAAAGAAATATTGATATGATGTTTTTTATTATTTGTTATGATAGTGTTTTGACATGCTCTGTAGTTTTATGGTATTGATGACATAGGGATATAACATTCAGAACAAACTAGTATTGGTCAAGAATGATGAAATTATCTTTATTTTTATTTGCCACTGAGAAAAGAGGTGAATTTCATTTGAAACATTGGTCAGATTCTTGTGGTCATACTTAATAAGTGCCTGTTATTGAGAAATCATGTCTCACTAATATCAAGGATATTCAAAATGAATGTTTGATATACATGTAATTAACATGCATTAGAATAACATATCAAAATGTTCACCCTTCATGTATAACCAAACTACTGCTTTGTCCCCATGTAATATATCGCATTGTTACGAAATCACACATTTCCATCACCAAAGATGTCCCACCAGTGGTTTGGAGTTGTTGTACTAATGTTATGGTGACATGATTGTTGATGTATGGTCCATTTGCTTATTCTTAAAGTTTGGTATAGTTATAAAAAAAAAAGACAACAAAAAAAACTGTCAGAGCAAGCAAAGTTTCATTGCTATGAAAATAGAAAAAAAAACTGTGTAAGCAAAGTCTCATTGCTATGGGTATATATTTATAAATTATATATTTTAACTCTGGGTTGGGGTGTAGGGTGGGGTGGGGTTGGGGATATTGATGTTCAGTCTTTCATGTTGTTAAGATGGTATTCGTATTGGAATATTTATCTTGTTTTTGTCTGCAGACATTGTCCCTGTGTAGATATATACCTCATTTAGTATGATAATGTTATAATTTATGTCTTTGTACATATCCTTTGACAGGATTACACTTGGCCCAGGAAATTCTCAATTTGGCCGGCAAGTGTGCAGACAAAGAAATAGATCTGGATTAAGAGAAATATCCTTTTGTGTCCGATACGGGGCATCAATCTCATATTGATAATGAATCATGATGTGAACCCATTTTAGGAAATGATTACTCCTTCGGGTAATAAAAGCCAAAATTGCTGTTTTAAGGAATTTTTAAAATTTGGATTTTGTAGTATTGATATATCTTGCATTGATAGAGGTGACGAGTCATCAAGTCAGTAGATGTCGGTCTTTTTAACTCAGCTTTTTGACAGATCTGCAGAAATGCCGATCCTGTAAACTGACAAAGGCACTGGCATGCCTGTTTGTTACATATACATGATTTTGTTGTGTATTAAATTTATTCACAGTATTTTGCAGGTTTCGCAATAACAACAGAAAGATCATAAGATAATTTTCGTGATATTTTGTGAGATTAGTTTTTAATATAAATGATACTATGTCAGTTGCTTTACATAGACTTGTATATCAGGATTTTGTGTTAGAACGTTGGTCGTACTTCATGTAAGGTATTGCTTTAGGTGCTGCCAACTATAGTCTGTCACATTTAACTTGTTTTCATATGTAGCAAAAGTTCTGACCAAATGTTACTGTGTTTTAATTATATAAGATTGCTATATATCTTATATCCATTTTTAAAATCTGTTTTGAACTTACCACTCAAAACTTTTATTATATTATACCTTGATAATTAAAAGACTTCGTTTATTAATGTTCAAGGGGCCGCAGTGGTCCAGTGGTTAAGGTGTCCCGACACTTAAACACTAGCCCTCCACCTCTGGGTTGCGAGTTCGAAACCTACGTGGGGCAGTTGCCAGGTACTGACCGTAGGCCAGTAGTTTTTCTCCGGGTACTCCAGCTTTCCTCCACCTCCAAAACCTGGCACGTCCTTAAATGACCCTGGCTGTTAATAGGGCGTTTAACAAAAACAAACCAAACAAATCAATTATTAATGTTCAGGAGACCTTTCTGAACACTTACTGTTTTCTTAAAAGTTCATCTGAATTGCCAGATAGCAACTACAGAGAACCACAGGTCTCAACTTGCTACCATAGGCCACTAGACATCCACAGGTCTCAACATTAATTATACATGTACTAAATTTCATATAAATGTATCCAAAACCTCTTAATAAATTTCCATCTTGAAATTTTACTTATCTAGGAAATCACAATTATTACTTACTTTTGTCTAAAGAGTTAGATATGTCATGGCAAGGTGTACTCCTATAACATAAGAGGCCGCTGGTCGGCTCTTTTTCTATCGGATATTATTTTGCCGACTGCGACGCCTGTCAAAAGTATCTAGCCGTGTAAAACCTCTAACATTGTTGGAGTAGGCAAGGTGTTTCTCGTCAGTTTCTTGTCCATGAAGTTTTTTCATTAAGAGACCTTTTCTTCAGAACATATGGCTATATATGTATACCAGTCTTTAGGTTCCTGGGATGAAGTCAGAACAAAATGTCATCTTTGATCATTATTCAAGAACACATTGGTCACAGCAGGCAATGAATCATTGTACTTAATGAAGTGTAACAAATGCTTGTAAAGTATATATATATTGATCAGTATTCAATGTCTGTGGGTCAAATTTGATTTAAAAAAAATCCATACAAATTCTTCCAATTATCTATAAAATCTAGAATCATATTTTACCTTTGATGATATTGGTCTCGCACTGAAGAGTTTTGCAAATTTTCTCGTGATATCCAATGCATTATATCCTTTGAAATAGTTATGATGATGTAATAAAGACATTTTAGCATAACAAACAAACTTGAAGCTCAGAAATATAGATTAATTTAAAAGAATTTCTTTAAACTTAAAATCTTCCATGAGAAACCATTCTAGATTTAAAGGAAATTTCCGTTACTTAGATTTTGGTGCAATTACGTTTCCAATGGAAAATTTTCAGTTTAGGAATTTTATTTAGTTAATGAATGTTATTGATGGAATTGCTGTCAGATCATTTGATGGGAATAGTTGCAAGTATTATGAGATTGATGTTTGAGAATGATATGTGTTTTCATGAATAGAGCCTCACCTCTATATGGGTAGGAGGAGACGTAGCCTTATTTTAGCATTTTTCAAACTGTATGCATTTGGCTAAATTATGAATTTGCTAATGGTTCAATTTATAATTGAATCTTGCTTATGACAAGCATTTTCCCATTTTACTTAAAAAATTATTTAACCAACCCATAACGTAAAGTAAAAAAAAAATGCTGTCTGTTTGTAACATCACTTTTGACTGGCGTAAGAATTTCGGAGAGAAAGAGTCCATCAATGAAAATGAATTTCCACAGGGATTGTAAAAAAATTAAATTATAAGTAGAGAAGTAATATGAGGTGTACCAATTCATATTTACGCTTAATCAGTGTAATTTTGAAAATATGCTAAAATTTGAGTGTATCAAAATTAGAGTTCATGATACATATATATATATATATTTATAAATATGAGGTAATTGTACTACAAGTACGGTAAACAATAATCAGTTATTAATAGCACACAAGCATCCTTAATCTCCATATTGATAAATATGGAATGTTGAAATATCTTAATTTGTTGATAATTTGTTTAAAATTAATTTATTGACGAATGATAGGTTTTTTGTTGGAAGTTTCAATAAATGACCTTGGTATTGTTATATGTTGTAAAAAAATAATAAACGAAAAAATTCACAAACACAGAGTTTGCTATTGTTATTGAACATTTTATTAGCCTACCACCATCAGATGTACGAATTGTCCGTCCTATGTGGTTCATCTTTGGACTTTTTTAGCTCGCCTGAGCCAAAGGCTCATGTGAGCTTTTGCTATGGGGTATCATCCGGCGAGTGTCGTCCAGCGTCCGTTAACTTTTTTTTTACCGAAAGTGTTGAAATTCGCATTGAATGATTAGTTAGAAGGTCCTGACTAGATATTTGTATTTATTAAGTGAAAATGAAATTCAAGATGGCTGCCATGATCGCCATCTTTGAAATTATGTTTTTCCTTATAACTCAAATATTATTTGCTTTGTAGTAAGAAGACTTTCTAGGAATGTTCTAGTGACATTTCTGAACAAGAGATGCTGTTTCAAAAATTCATTGGGTTTACAAGATAGCCACCACAGCAACTATCACCTGATGAGCTATGGAAAAGTACTTAATTTTTTGTTTGTGAACAAGATAGCTAATGGCTGGTACATCGTTTAGAGTTGATTTTCAATAACAAGGTTCAGATAGTGATGATAAAGAGACGAGTTTAATTTGGGGTACGTATAATGAGTGGTTGATTTTTAATTAATTTAATTGTATGGTTTGTATCTGTCTGTATACACTGTATATATCTTCAGTGTGAACATTAGTAAGCTGCCATGGCATTCCCCCATTTGGAACCCCTAGCAGCAGCTTGGCTTCTAGCAGCACCCACACCCACCTGGAATTTTGATTTCAAAAAAGGACCAGGATCAGGATTTTGTAAAAAAAAAAACCAATTATGTATGCTTCTAGATAATGGATAACTATACAATGTATATACATTTGTATACCCATCCATTATACGGGGTGTTGCCTCAATGCTGTGCAGTAGTAGGTGTCTTTACTTGAATGATATAGTACTCAGTTCTGTAGAACATTTCTTTGTGTAAGATAACTAGGCTTTTGGATTGTCTACTATCTGATACCAGTTAGTTTTGATGCGAAAACCTGTTAGCTTAATCTCTGCATGAAACCATGGTATTTACTGGTTTAGGGTCACACAGGAAAACAATAAAATTAATTAGATAAAGGACAGCAGAGGTCTGGGAATGGAGCCCTATCTCCAGAGCTATTACTTACTTAGTAATGAAATCTGTCCAGTTACCCAGTGTATAGCTTTAAATCACTGATAACTAGCTGTTGACAAATGTGTTTTGGGTATTAAGTGTACCTTGTGTAAATATGGTAAATATCAGAAAACTTCTGATAATTTAAATCAAATTTGGAGAGTCTATAGGTTTCTAATTCATTAGTCATATATATATATATATTATATAGTGATAATGTGCAAGTGGAAAGCATGTCACATTGATACTATTTATGACCAATTCGAACTGTGACCTTTGGTGACTTATAATATCAATCACTCTTCACATTGCTCTATGTTGTGACTTGTGCAAATGAAAAGTAGGAATGATGATAGGACAACATCAATTGACATCTAGGATGATAATTGCATGCCGATAGCAAATATTGCAAAATTAGGTCACTGTGACCTAATTTTTTCAATAATTATATTAGGGCAACAGAAATGGACATCTAGGATGAGAAATTCATGCCGATAGCAAATATTGCAAAATTAGGTCGCTGGGACCTACTTTTTTCTGTAACTATATTTTGGCAATAGAAATGGATATAAGGATGAGAAAGGCATGCCGATAACAAATATTGCAAAATTAGGTCACTGTGACCTACTTTTTCAGTAATTATGTTAGGGCAATAGAAATGGACATCTAGGATGAGAAAGGCATGTCGATAGCAAATATTGCAAAATTAGGTCACTGTGACCTACGTTTTCAGTTTCTGCAAATGTCACACATTAGCTATGGTTATTGACTCCAGTGCAAAAGTCAATTTCTTCCGAAATAACATCCCTGTGATGTAAACAGCTGGCGCGTAAGAAGAGAGTTCCGCACTCATTAACGATTCTCGGATTAGCTACTGTAGATACATTTGACTAGTCAAAAGTGTCAAATGTTCTCTCCTTCTACAATACTAACTAGTATCAAATAATATGTCTGTTTTTAGACACCGCTCTTTATCGCCTTCTTTACATGATCATAATTCATTTTCACGTTTCTCATTAAAGTCTTTTGAATCCACGACACCTTATCATACAGACTTTTTAAAATTAATCTAACGGCCACCTGCGTTCTATTGCATAATCGAACGAAACACGTGCACGTATGACACTTTCCTATTCTCTGGTAACTCCTTAATGATGCTTTCCGTCCCTCTGTCACGTGTTGAACATGTCTATAATTATACATAAACATACACAAACGTCTCGTGACACCTTACTATATATATCATATTTATATGATGCGGTTTCTGTATTTTCGAGAATAGACGAAACGTTCCATGCACACAAATCATACAGCATAGACTAATTTCTTCGGGTGCAATTAACTCATCATTCAGTTTAGATTAAAAATATTTAAGTTCAAGATTAAACTGGTAAAGAATGCAACAATCGTTTTCTTGTTTTTAATAGTTCGTGATTATTCTTTGTCGGAGATGTAGTATATTGTTATTGAGACGCCAAGAAATAGGCGGAGACACACCATTTCTTTCGCTCATTAAAGTTTAATAGAGGATGGTTTACATCAAAGATCCGGTAGGGTCAGTTAGTAATGCTGTTGGATCAAATTAGATTTTGTTCCTCTTCAAATAATGACAACTTTTGGACTTTAATGCTTTTAGCTCAATTTTCCATGCATAGCGAGAGAACAGATTTTTTACACATCTTTTACAATTTAACGGTTGCCACTTAATTTACTAATGTTCGCTTCTGTGTAGTCAGTGGTGACCCCTTAATATTTCACTTGATTGGTTTAGATAAATCACGCGAAGCCAATGTTTAGTGTGGTTTTATCACAATACGGTAATTTAAGGACGTTTTATAGTGTTGTCGCACTGAAATACCACACCTGGAGACGGTAGTGTGACACCACTGCTGTTCACATACTGACATCATGCGAACCAGTCCCTACTACCGCTGACGTCATTCTGAATGTAGACGGAATAAAATAATTCTGAAATTGTTTTTTAGCTTTTTTTTCATCCTATCAGCCAGGGTCGATCATTTATTGCTATGGGGCATCATTGCATCGTCCGTCAACCGTAAACTTTTTTTAACAGATTCATGATTAAATTGATGACCGATTTGACCTATGACCTTTGATGACCTATATATATATTGATCTTTTGCATAACTTTACAGTGTTTTAACATATACAAATTAAAAGTACACCATATTTATAACAATTGTTGGCTAATTTGACCTTTGATGACCTATATATTGGTCTTAAGCATACTTCATAGTGCTATGAGATGTATACTTTATTGATATCAACTGATAACTATATTGACCTGTCACATTTGCTGACCCATATACAGGTATATACCTTCCACATAATTTTACAGTGTTATAAGATATACCAATGCGAAGTATACCACATTGATAAAAATAGATGACCAATTCGACCTTTGACCTGGAGTAACCTTATGAAGACCGTGTAAAATATATGCCAATGAAAAGTTTACTACAATGATGTTGGCCCGCGGTGGCCGAGTGGTTAAGCTGTCCCGACACTTTATCACTAGCCCTCGTGAGTCGCGAGTTCACGTTGGACAGTTGACTGGTACTTCGGCTTTCCGCTACCTCCAAAACCTGGCACGTCCTTAAATGACTCTAGCTCTACAGGACGTTAAACAACGTAAACCAAACCAAACATTGATGTATGTGTACCTTGCTAACTAGCCCGAGTTTCCTCTGACCCTGACACCATGTGTGGTGTAGGCTACATCAGACATGGTGTCAGGGTCAGAGGAAACTCGGGCTACGTGTTAACCAATTCGATCTCCAGTGACTTGTATATTGACAATGACCTTATATCTGCTGTGCTATATGTGCAAATTAATTTAAAGAAAAAATAAATAGAAAAAAAAGATTAAATGGCCATAGTGTATATTGCCAGATTTCAAGCACATTCAAAGAAATCTTTTAAAACATTCTAATAAAATTCAAACCTACTTTTACTGTGTCTTGTTTAAGATGTAGAACCATAATTACCGGATCAGTTGAGCGTTTAAGCTTATATTCTTCTTCCTTTTTAGCACATTACGAATCCTGAAAAAGAATGGATGAAAGAGTGTAAACCGGTGGTCGGCATACTTTTTATATGGCCGTCAAACTATGGTATGGCGTTGTCCGTCCGTCGATTCAACGTAAAATGTTGTTTTTCTGGAGATCTACATTTTCCCACAAATCTCTTTGAATTTAAAACTTTATTTGTTTTTTTCATAAGCATGATATATTATTGTATTTCTCTGAATGACAGTTTGATTCGACTTTTTTTTTAAACATTATTTCCCTTTGTATTTGTTCAGTATTTGGTTACTGTTGTTGTCGTTATTATTATTGTTGTTGTTGTTGTTGTTGTTGTTGTTGTTGTTGCTGCTGCTGTTGTTGTTGTTGTTGTTGTTGTTGTTTCTGCTGCTGCAGCATAACAGATATCACACTCCAGTCCTCCTGTGTATATAATATGTTAATGACCGCTGTTCTGTGTTCTGTCACGTCTTAATGGTGAAACAGGTGTTGCGATAACAGTGTTGATGTTCTGAATTTAATTTCTAGCATTTACATTTAAAAAAGAAAAAAAAGAACAAATTATTATCTCATCGACAGAGAGTGAAACTACAGGTAAGTTACTTTCTTGTTGTTGTCATTAATTCTATATTCCATGGCGGTCTCTTCCACTATCTCTAAAAAGAGGAAACTAGAGGAAAGTTCAAGATTCAAGATTCATTTATTTCTTATCCAACCTAATGGTATAGGGATAATGCAAAATCATATATAATATACGTATATTTGTGTGTTCAAAACACCATATATTGTAGGTTTTTTTATTGGGAGAACAGACTTTGTCATCAATACATTTGATAAACTAACATAAATTTCTGAGCTTTCTTATACGTGAACAGTTCATAACAGCATATTTCCAAATATCAACTCTTTCACCGTAGTATTTACCAAGTAGATTTCGTCTTTGTATATTAAATTCTGGACATTCTAAACTATAATGAAATGCATTCCCAAATTTATTATCTATATTTTCCTACCTGGCATTTTCAATTGGTAATCAGAAAAATCTTATCGTGTAGGAACCAAAGATTTGTTATAATCCAGTATTGATTAAATTCAGCGAAAAGAACCCGTATGTGTGTTGCATGCGTGCTCTGAGAGACGGATAATTGCTGCCAAGGAACGGATATGATTTCTTCGTGGTCGTCTATTAAGGGGGCGATGGAGAGCTCAGGAATAAGTCAAGCTGTATCCCACTAGGTACGGCTGTATAATTAAGATCCATTTAAAAAGGCATCTCCCTGTCATAAGCCTGGTAAATCTAACTAAACAGCTACAGTCAACCTAACTACGGCTTGTACAAAAGACACAATGGATTAGTATCTATCACAAACTGTGAGTTATATAAGTATATCAGAAAGTAACTAAAGTGCATCAAAACAATTAAAGGAACTTCATAATATATTGTATCATAATGAGATGTATTCTAATTAGTCCATATTTCGCTCCCGTTTAATTGAATTGAATTCGAATTACGATTTAATAATTATATCGCGATTCTTCGCTGGTTTTACATCTATATTTATCCTCGGAAAAATTGTTTCAGGATTATACAAAATAAGACTGGTCTTTCATTAAAAATTGAGAGATACAGAATAGCCCGAATGGATTGATGAACTTCACCATACAACTGTTTCATTCTCATAAACGTGACCTGAATAAGGGTACAACTCAATGTAAGATTAGTACCAACACAATATATGATAATTCTTTCTTTTTTTGTATTCTTTCCTTTTTATGACTGCACCATATAACCCAATACTGGAGTACGTATTAAATATGACATTTTGTTGAGATTTTGCTTATAGACCATAATTTTGTGACAGCGTAGATGAGGTCATGAAGTTATTAGTTGCGAAGGAATTTCACTTAAGCATACAGATACAAATGTTGGGTAAATTTTCAAAAATCGTCACAAATATCATCTCCCCATATTACAAAATTAAAACACTGAATTCTGACAGTGAAAGTCATTTTACTTTAGTTGTGACCATGTCCCATAAGGACTTGAACTTTATGTGACCAATTATGTCGAAGGTTATGGGATCTATCCAGAGACTATATCAAGTTATCTCATTTTTGATGTCTTCTGCTTTACTTTGTGATTGAATGATTTATATGAAAAAGTTATAATATTTGTGAAAAAGATATTCAAGTTTGATTGTCTTCATTTGCAGAACTAAGCATGGGCTTTTTCAAATGGGAGGACTACGTCATCTTCTCCGTGACGCTTGTTGTGACAATGGGATTGGGCTTGTACTTCTCACGAAAAAGAGGCAAACGCTCCACATCCGAATATCTGCGAGGTGACGGAAATATGTCGTCATTTCCGGTGGCAGTATCATTGATGGTTTCCTACGAGTCTGGTATAATGATGTTAGGAGTTCCGGCGGAAGTGTATATGTATGGAATGCAGTGGTACCTGTCATACGTGGGCTATTTCCTTGGAGATCTAGTGATCATAAAAGCGTTACTTCCTTCAATAAAACGATTGAAATTCATCAGTATCTACGAGGTATGTATGCCAATTCAGTTCATTAATGAATCCATACAATTCAGTGACAAACACTAAAAAGAAAATGTAAATCATTTTGATTTCTGTAATGCAATTTTTTCTATATATTCTTTTCCAACGCTTACTTTGGTATACCTGTCTGTGATATTTTTAAAGCGTTTCGAGCGTCAATCCAGGGGAAGAAGATGTATAGGGTATCAGCTCACAGATCGAGATCTCTGATCGAGATCACAGTATAGAAAAAAACACTGTCTTTTCAGCCCTTGCCTGATTTTCTGTTTTAAAGTTGGCGGTATTAACCCGTTTTCAGCAAGGGTGTGTGATTGAACGTCATGTTCAGATAGAAAATAATTTTCAGTGAAATGGCACAAGGGGAAACGTCTTTGTGTGGTCAAGTTGAAGACATGATTTTAGCTTACGCCAATCCATAATTGAACAACTAATTAAACGAAGATGTGTTTCAAAGAGATCTGGTAAAAAGGATATGATAAGATATATATAAGTACTATCAAATAGGCAGACGCTGCTAAGGTCCTAAAACTATACACAATGAAACCAAATTTAATTACATCTGGTTTTGATTTAATTTTTCTTACGGCATTCATAACGATTTTTTGCAAGGCATTGAGCTTGCTTGCAAAAGTACGAGCTACGTCCTTGTTACAGAAAAACGCAGTAAACGAATGATGGGACCACATATTATATTTTTATAGTACTATCACATTGAAACGCCTAACATGGACAGGGTAAAATCACCTACCATGGTTACGTTATACAGACAACCGCCTAATACCATTCCGAAAATTAGCGCTTGAAATAAAGGATTGTAAAAAGAAACACAGGATATCAATGAAGAGAAAAATTCTCTTATTTCTCGACCTAGTCAAAAGTTCTTTCCTCATTTGTAGCATTATTTATTTCCAACAAAACATCCATTGTTTACAGTACCTTGAGAAGCGTTACGAATCCCATGCTATCAGGATGTTCGCTACGATTTTAGGTCTGTGTTATATGGTACGTATCAATTGATTTATTACATAGGCAAATTCTACTTGTGAAAAGTAAATGCAAGTTCATTAAATTGTGGGGCATAGGTTGTTGATGTTTGTGCGTGGCCCACCCTGCTGAATCGTGTTTTCCTTCTGATTTTTACCAAACTATATAATACAAGTCAGTCGACAGAACATCAATTCAAGATTCCCAGGTTAATATGGGGTTACTATGATAGAGTTTCAGTCATTATTCTACCTTTAATATCATGACAGATGTTAAACAAATAAATCAGCCGTACCAATGCGACTTTTGGTTTATTGTCTATCGAAATTCGGGGATAGTATACTGTGAGTTTTAATAGTTAAATCGTAAATAAACCTAATTAAGATATCTCAATTTTTCCTTTTCGAACCATTAGCTCAACTATCTTGGGACGGTCCTTTATGTTCCGGCCATCACCCTTGGAGAATGGTAAGAATCCAAGCTTGTATGTTTGTTCAATAATGAGATATTGCGCTACAAGAGAGGGCCAGACAGCAGAAAAAAAAGATAAAAAAAGATATTATTTGTTTGTATAAATAACAATAATTAATATTTAACAGTGTTAAATATGTCATTTTTATATTTTGTAGTTACAGATATTCCTATATGGGTCTCCATAGTCGGCCTGATGACAGTTGTGGTTATCTACACATGCTTTGTAAGTATTCGTTTTGACTTCCGCTAATACTTACATACAAACAAATTCTCGTTCATTAACGCGAGAGTCACCAACCTCGACACTCGCTATCGTGTTCTAACGATAAAGGGATATTTATTAGTTAGTTTGAATATATTAGGCCACTTAACTCACAGCAAGTCGATAGATTAAAGCTACAAACGAATGATTAAAGTATCATTTCAATATCACGTCTTTTCAGGTCTAGATATATAATACATGTTCGCGTTCAATAAATAATTGTACATTTTTACGTGTGGTTTGTAGGGGGGATTCCAGGGCGTCATTTGGACTGATGTGTTCCAAGCTTGTCTCATGTTTGGTGGTATATCTGCCGTTATGATCAAGGTATTGTTTCTTCGATGTCCTTTTTAAAAGACATGTTAAAAACAAATAAAAAACAACAACAACAAACAAACAAACAGGCCAAAAGAACAAAAACATAAAACCGAAAAAAACACAACATCTATTTATGATCGAAATCCCAATGTTTGCTATCAGTCATATTTTGTTTTCCTTGCCCTGAACAAATTAAACAAGGTTAAAGCCTCTCTTTGGTTTTTGTTTCAGTTATAAAACTTTATCAAACTAAACTTCATAATTCCCTGTGGATCTTTATTTAATTCCCTTCAAATCTGCCCAGTTACATCAACAATTCATAAGTAAAGTACGTGTATGTAGAAATAGACCGGAAACAAATCCTTTACCGGCCGAGCTACATCACCGGATGATAAATAGAAAATCATGCGTTTGTTTATCAAATATCATGAAATGTCACTACCAAATCATGGTGACTTTTCACGTTTAACTGTATTTTTGGTCTAACTGACACATGTTGTAGATAATGTCGTGATTATTCTCTCTCCTTTTCTTTGCCTTGGGGCAGCAGTCAGTACGTCTGATTGCAGATGATCGCCAGTCCTATATTCTTGAAAACAAACCAGTTTGCACATGCGTGTATGGCATATTTTTAGCAGCTCATTTACATATAGAGAGTGGAGCACAGTATCAGAGAATCCCTGTAATCAATAGATAGTCTCCTGGTTTTATTTGTAATTATGAAGAACTGCGGTATTGATTCTCACATTATATCATCATAAGGGTATATATATATTCTATCATTTAACTTTTTTTCTTTTGTAATTTTATCAAAAGTGCTGTCTTATGAAAAGAGAGAGATGCTTTAAAAGTAATAATATCACCAGGTCCCTAAGTGAGCGCCAATATACTTGTTCTAGAGGTTATTGTATATCAATGTCTCCACTGAGGATATGGAACCTCTGTCTACTTGACTAATAGTAGGAAGCTGCTAGGATTTTAAGTAAACGGCCATTCATTGTCAATAATTCGTTGAAAGGGAACTCTTAAGGCTGGCGGCCTGACGACGACATGGCGAACTGTTGTGGAAAAAGGAAGAGTGAATATGTTCAAGTGAGTGTTTTCTGTGTTCTGTACAAACATACTGTTCTTGTGTATTAAAAAATAATTTTGAATCTGATACACTATAAATGAAATGCAACGTCACAGACAGGCATACGTGCTAAATCGGTTTAAAAAAAAAGATTTTTTTATCTTTTTGTGAAAATATTGCTGCAACGTGCGATGTAGGCAGAGCTGTGTCACATTGTCTGTTTATCAAGCTACACATTTATTGGACCGAGTTCAGTCATAAACTTTAAGAAGCAAATAACCAGTTATAACAATTTTATGTAATACCTTTTAACTAAGATAAAATAGTGATAGGAGGGTGGCATGTAGTGTTACATATCCGTCGCGTTCCGTTCCGTACCGACGTAATGTAACTAGCTAATCTCAGGAACTGCTGATGTGATCCTCACCAAACAGTGTTTCGGGGTGTAAAGTGGCAGCGGGGCATTTATGTCTTATAGAAATTTTCTAGTTTTAGTTTTTGTTATTATTGTCTATACATTACATATCAACTAAGCTATAAAGCCAACAAAGAGTAATTATGATTGAAAACGACATAACGTTGTTGGATATTTGTATACATTACCAAATTTACGTACTTTACGCAATTGCCACTCTCTATAAGTTTGAGCTTCTGACGTTATCTTTTAAATTCGAGTCAGATAATTAAGAATATTTCCATTGTGTTCGGCCTCTATTTGGTATTCAGCATAAGTTTTCAAAAGCGATTAGTTGGGATGCTTTTATCAGTTGTGATTTTTTGCTGTAAATTAGATATATTTCTATACCGTGGTTATCATTTTATGTGAATTTTTGTGAGAAGCAGTGGTGTATGCTTTCATCGATGTAATATCTTTAAAATTAAGTAATATTTTTAATGAATATTTTACTATATGTCCTAATCTAATTATCAGCTGTAAATATTGTTTATAAGTCATTTTTAATGAATATTTAACTATATGACATAATCTAATTGTCAGCTGTAAATATTGTCCTCTTCGTCCGTCTTTATGTATGTACGTATACAGCGCATGAGTTTGTCAGTGTTTTGGCGGCTTCATTCCTTGTGAGATTTTTAATCAAATTTCACACAATCATAAAGGACCATAATATCTCGGACACGTTCAAGTGTCAGGGCTTTGGGTCAAGGTCAAGGTCATGGTTACTATTTTTAGTTGGGCTTGAAGGGGACATGTATTGCTTTAGCAAAATCTATTCTTGTTATATTTGGTAGTTTCGACCCAGATCCAACCAGTTCGCCATTCATTTTGGAGCCTAATATTTGGATGTGCAATCATAGAATTTACAAAACCGTTTCGACAACCAGTATTTCAACGTATTACAGCAACACCTAGTGTCAAATCTGCTCAAAGGTAAGACTTGTTTCCCAAAACCTGATATCTTACGTTTTACCCGTTGGTGTTCAGAGTCTCCAAGGCGAAGAAGGCTTTTTGTCACGAAATCCTTTTCAAGGAAACTCCTGAAGTTCTTTTATTTTGTCAAGACCGTAATCCCTGACAAATTTCGTTCTGTTGAATGGTTGATACTATGATTTCCGGTTCCGAAAATTGACATGCAGAGGCTAGCGCACTCTAGTTGGCACCAGGAACCATGAACAATGCCTCCGCGTTTTAGGTATTGTTATGTTTGTATTCTGACATAACCTAGTCGTATGCCATTTCCACCTTTTGTGCCCAGTGTATATCTCGTAAAAAGCAATTTCATTTGAGTATCACATTTGTTTTTTCGCCCCTGTGATGAACGCTTTGGTTTCTGTTCCCTGGTATTGGCTTAAAAAGGTAATTGAAATGACCCCTAATGACCGTTAAGCTGGCCGATGACAAGTAGCATCCTCCTGAATGACATTTGTATGTTGGCAGGATTACAATAACTAACATTTATTGCCAGCGTTGTTATGGTAGTGTTTGTTTTTCTTTTCTATTTTTAGAATGTTTCTGATGGCAGCGTTTTTATATCTAATGATGTCATTAGTTGTTGCCCTTGAGGGAGCTGTGATGTTTGCGTATTTTGACCACCAGGGGTGTGATCCATTAGTGACAAATCAAGTCACCAACCCGAATCAGGTACTTATATAATATATCATACTTGTTACTGAGTGGTTAACTTGTATGACATTACTCTTGTTTTGACGCAAGAATGTCACATTTGTAGAAGCAAACAAAAACTTTGCATATTTATTTAGTACAGTAGATTGATAACATTCCAAAAAGTGTTTTGATATTATGTACCGTCTTGAATGAAAAACAACTAAGATTACCGCCAAATTAACGAAACCGTAATTGACATGTGATATGCAAACACCGTGAGTATGGAAACCAGGATGCTACTATAAAGAAATCGGACATGAACTATTCAGAAATTGAAATCATCACGATTATCACACAGCTTAGTCCCTGCTGGTTACGTTGTAAGTGAAGATCGAGGTAAGTGGCTGATGTTGAATAATCGGCAGGTAATTGTTTTTATTTGCAGCTGATCGCTAAGATGGTAACTGATATTTTTGCGGACACACCTTGTCTTCCTGGTCTCTTCATGGCATCACTCTTCAGCGCGTCACTGAGGTACACTCCGAAGCACATCTGGAGTTTAATTTATTAGAGTCGCATTTCTTGAATTTTACCATGTACACTTGCGGAATGTTGACGAATTCACTCGACTTTGCATCTAGTCAAATTAATACTGTCTTCAACTTCGTCTTATTGAAGACGTAGTCTAAAATGATTGTATTCTGATGTTTTATTTTTACCTGAACACGCTTGCGCAGTACCATGTCGTCCTTGCTATGTAGCATCTCCGCCATCTTTTGGGAGGATGTTGTCAAACCACACACGAACCCGATGTCGGACAGACGAGCAACATTTATCACGCAATCTTCAGGTAAAACGATAAACACTGTATGTTCGTAACTTTATCAAAATTTGACCTGAAATATTCAGCGTAAGGTCCACGTCATTGTAATCATTACACAATTTAAACCCATCATTAGAAATTGAGAGTGATAACACTATGCTCGACAGAATTGGTCTTACCGTGTCCCATATTCAAACTAAGCGTAGAAATAAAAAGCAGTTTAGAGTTGTAGCCGCGTTGGTGACGTCTATGCTAAGTGTGTCCTAAAAATACTGACATCAGAAAATGCCGCAAACAGATTAAAAAGCATATAACTGGGTCATGAGAAAACTGCTTAATACATCATCAGCTATGACTTTGTGTGCCCCCTCCCCCACCCCCCCACCCCCCCTCCCTCCTCCTCCTTCTCCTCTCTCATTCTCTTTGATCGATTATACTTACAGTGGTACTGTTTGGAGTGTTAAGCATTGCTGTGGCATTTTTGGTGTCCGGTTTGACAGGTCCCATATCTCAGGTGTGTATATGGTTGCATCTGCTTCTCCACCATTCTTCCCCCTCTCATCTTTCGCTACTATAATTTTGAGGTTCAATTGTAACTGCGCATGCATTTTTCTTTCCCGAAACGTTTCTGATAGAATGTAGATATTCGAATAATTACCTTAGCATGAATCATGGGAATTTTTTCTTTTAATAACGATAAATGATAACGTTATCGACAGATTGCAATACCTATCACAATTATTTGCATGAATCAAGACTTAGATCTAATAAGGGGAAAAAATGATTTAACTCAGGCTATAACTGGGTCTTAAAGTCACGATCTTAGGCACGACATTGCCTAGCTAGAGGTACTCGCAGCTGCTGCTGCTGCACCAAGTCGACATCATTACTAAGGATGTCATAGTAATTAGCAGTCCATTACCTTATATGGATATAGCGCAAATGTGTCCATGAGGTGATAAAAAGACTTGGATCACAATATGAATGGACGCATGGAAACAAATTCTACAAATATTACACACGATTACGATAGTAACTGATGATGTTAACTATAATTATATTGATTTTTAGATAATAGACACGACTGAATCAAGCCTTGTAGGAGGAGTATGTGGCGTTTTCATTTTAGGATGGTTGATTCCATGGGCAAATACAACGGTAGGTGACTGTTACTCTTGCTATTACTGCAGCTTGCAACATAAACACACACACTATCACAAACACACAACTGTTGATGAACACTTCGATATGGAGCAATTCTGTTCAGATTTGTGAATTACTACAGATTCCCTAATTCAAACAAATCTAAGGAACTTAACATATTATATAAATACGGGGCAAATATTTCGAAGTTGTCCAAGTCGGACCTTGTTCGCTGGTATCAAATTTTGTAAAACCGCAAAGCATAGCAAAATTAAATTCCTGCGAACATATACAGTACGCAAATAAAAGACGAGAAAGTTTCATTGAATTTTCACTTGAAAAAAAACCCAACTTGTTTATGGTCATTTCTTTTTCATCCAAAAACTATATGTTCTTATTGAGTCGTATCCTTCATGGTTAAGGATTACCTGAATAATAAATGTCGTCTTTATTTCAAACCACAGGGTGCTTTAGTTGGAGGTTTTGTCAGCGTTTTGTTTGTTGGGTGGATATCATTTGGGCAGTACACTTCGTCCGGGGTTCGAGTCGCACCTCAGCTTACTCCAGCCTCTGTTGAACGATGTCAATTCCCGAATTCTACGGATCTGTTTGATGTCCAGACCAATGATACGATGTACCTAGGCGATAACAACATACAGACAGTAGCTGAACCGTACGTAATACAAATATTACAATATAGAGACCATTTGATTATATCCATACAATGTATACTGGGATCAGATTGACTGTCTGAATTTTTATCGCAATTTTCTTAATGTAAATGGGTTAAGTCATCACACTGTAGTTGTTCACCTATGCCTGTTATTAGTTGGATCCGCCTATTTTTTATTACAGTTATGAGTCCTTTTCTATGATTGTCCTCCTACAATTTAAATCCAAACGTCACTGAACTGTTCGGCACACATTGATATCATGCGATTTTAGGTTTTTAGCCCACAATCATCATCTATACGAATCACCCTACGCCGATGGACCGTGGTTCGTCTGTCCGTCCGTAAACAATCCTTAGTACTGGGTGGATATTCCTCTAACGTCGTGTGTAGGTTCCCCTCGGTCTCTAGTTGTGCCAAATTAATTTAGATTTTGATCAGAAAAAACAAAATAAATATTCCTCAGAAAGAAAGATGGGAAATGGAAAAAGATGATCAGTCTGACATAAAACTAATCAAGATCATTCAATTGTGGTCGCCAAGATCCCTCTTGGTTCTCTTGTTAAAAGTTTATTTATTGGAGTTATACCCCTTTCCTGTCTGTATACAGAATATTGTCCCGACAACATATCTTACAGTTTTCAATCAAACCTTTCGAAATCTACAATGTAGTCATCTTACAATGAAGATGTGCACCAGTATCCGGGTGGATTGGGGAGCAGATATTCTTCAGTCATCTCAGAGACAGTTCTGGTTGTTATATGGATTCAAGATTTGATGTCACCAGCACCGGGTTCATGTGTTTGTAAACCCTTAATAAAAATATCAAATGGAAATTAATCACAGTTTTGGATAAATAAGCCACTTTGATTTAATAGAAGCCAACCACCATGTATATTTATGTCAAATGCATGAAATGTCCAGTTCTAAAAATGAAAACGTAGGTAGCAATACCAATTCACAAAGCAAACACCTGTTCGTATGTCTTCTACATGTCTATTTCGCATCTTTGACGATGTTCATCTGTCTCATCCATTTAAGATGATTTTGTGAGCCAATGCAGTTTATCACATACCATTTGAGTCACGAGATTTTGGGTAAATGAACATGTCAATCAGTGTAAGTTCGTTTTATTTAATATAACACTTTTTTTTCTTTTCTTATTTTTCATTTTAATTTAATTGAACATTATTTCCAGTCAAATGCATTCAATGGTCAAATAGATCTGGAAATCTAAATCTCCTATATTAATTCCATGATCTTCGCAGAATGCTTAACAGGATGCTCCAGAATACCGATGACGTCAGGAATGTATACCTGAAACACTGATGTCTATTTCTGATCTCGTAAACAGGCCCCTGTTGGAAAAGCCCAGTCCTTCTTTGATGTACTATACTAGTGTTCTTAGTGTCTGAACTGTGTTCTGATCGCCAAATCAATACATGAAATGAAACCGTCTTATTATCCCCTAGTCAATCGTCAATGCATCAACGGGATAATTCAAATATAGAAACTGATATCAATGTTAAATAAAATTCTCTGTAGTAGTAGCTACAAAGGTAAAATACACCAGAACAGTGTGATCATTACAGACATGGACTGGACTTGTTGTATTCCTTGTCCTATAAATGGCTCGGGGCTGTTGGGATCGTAATTGTAATCGTTGTTGGTTCCCTGGTCAGCCGTCTACAAGGTAAGGATAAGCAATATTCATTTTATTAACCAGACAGGAGAATGGCCCTGGCCATCAGTTAGATTTCAATTCTTTCGTTCCCTCTTTCTTCCCCTCTTTCTTTCCCTGACTAGTAAGATTATACATCGTTGATTTATCATTTTATAATTTCATAAATGACCTTGAAAGCCCCTAGGCCTGTCGACCCATCGCTGGTCGTGCCGATATGTGATCTTCTCTGTTGCTGTATCCCTTCTTTCATCCGGAAACGACTAGGTTTTGGAGTGAACCATACACATAATGATGACGTAAGCGTTCTATGTTCCCGTTATGCATACATTGTAATAAGTTTGATAAAAAGTCAGTAGACAAGCTAATTGAAGTGGGTAGCTATCTTTATCATCTATGTCGTAATCGTGTTTTTTTCTGTTTTCGTTTGTTTGTTGTTTGTTTTTTTGTTTAGAAAATAAAATGAAGCTATTTACTGTTGCATACACCTTACAAGTTTGCGTAATGTTACATTAGGGAACATTGAACAGAAAGAAATCATTACTGATATGTTACTGATATCGTTCTTTTCTGTCCACGTTTTAGAGAACTAGTGAAAAAGCTGAGGGTGAAAGTCCGGATGAAAAAACGAGCCCATCGCACACATTAATGCCTTTGATGACCAATGATGAACCATTACAGGCGCTTAACGGATCGGGGATTTAGACTTTTCGCGTTTTTGTATTCAATTCATTGTCTCTTACTGACTTCTATCTTAACATTGCACCGGTGACGCTCGTAGATGTCGCGTATCTAATGTACAATTCTTTCTAAACGGATATAAAGAGATTTTGATTGAAATGTAAAAATATGTATTAAAACAATACTGGTTGCACCCCAAGGAAAGAGTTATAAGAGTATTTCTTCAAGTCCCGCGTGAAACTGTTATGTACAAACATATTGTCACATTCAATTTAGAAGACCGACCACACAGAAGCATTTAAGTGTCATTATTTTAATTTCACTTCAAGGACGTATTTCATTATCAGTATAGACAAACTTTTCAGAGATATTTTTTTTCCAAATAATAACACACATGTTATTACGTTTGATAAAAAGTAGCAGATAATACCGATATATTTACGAGACAGGGGAAATCTAACTCGAAATTGATATAATGAGGGCATACGAAGAAAATAGTGATGTTCATGGCGACCTTTGAAAGAATATGAAGACCAGGAAAGGTCAGTGTCATTGGCTTCATCTAAGGGGAGAATGTTTGACCTCCGGGAACCGCTCGGAAAGAAACTGTATCCTGATTGGTTTGTGTGTGTGTGTGTGTGTGTGTGTGTGTGTGTTGAAATCCTATATGATCATCATATAACATCAGCTGTGGATGCCACCATAGACAATCGTCGTCATTTGACTCTGGCTGTTGGTGCCTACCTAGACAACGTTGCCATATGACCCTAGCAGTTGGTGCCTACAATACATCCGTTCTCATATGAATAATAATTTACTAATGCAAAATACTACGTACCGTCAACCCTCCATGAACAAAATATACCACAACGTCAACACACAAGAAAACATACATCACAGCATCAAAACAACATGGTTAATTATACCACAACGTCAAAGGAACAGGGCAAAAATACACCATTGCGTCAACAGAACAAAGATGTAACACAGCGACAACACAACAGAACAAAATATGCCATAGCTAGCTCAACACAAAAGGGAAAATAAACAATAGCTTTCAATACAACATGACAGAATATACTACAGTGTCAATACACAGGGGAAAATGTAACATAGCGTCACCATGCCTTGGTAAAATACACCACAGCGCCAACACAAAAGGAAAAATAAACAACAGCGTCAACACAGCAGGATAAAACATACCACAGTGTCAATACACCATACAAAATTATACAGCAACGCCAATAGCAAGGGAAAATATAACACAGCGTCGACACACCAGGCAAAATAATAAAAAATATACCACATCTTCAACACACAAAATAATGAAAGCGTTTAAACCAATGATTGGTGTTCTTTTGATACGCCCATTACATTATGGTAACACGTTGTCCGTCTGGCGTAAACCTCTGATTTTCCGGAGATGTCCTTTTGGAATTTAGTATGCTTTACAACCATGATATTAAGCTGTGTTTTCCTGAATGACATTTTCATTCGACTGTTTTTTTGCAACAGTTATTGTCCTGTATATTTCAGTATTTGATTACTGTTGTTGTTGTTGAATAATTGGGATCACACTCCAGTCATGTGTCGATAGAGACTTATGACAGTGGATCACTACTGCCATGTACCTTATAATAAGATATGTGATGTCATAACTGGGGTTATGTTCTGAATTTAATTTCAAGTACTTATCTTTTTAAAAATCGTTTATTTACCTCTACGACAGAGTGTGAAACGGGTAAGTTGTGCTTTTCATCTTAGTCATTTAGTTCATTTTTATTCCAAATAATGTATTTATATATTATTGTATGTCAGCCAATTACAGATGTCTGTATTCAACGTTATTTCATATAACTAATTTTTTAACATGCATAAAATAGATCATAATTCTATTTACAATTATTTATTTTTGACACGAATTACCACAGATGAACATCTTTCTGGTTAGGCTGCCTGCAGGCAATACGTGCATTAGCCCCAGAACTCAATACAGTTTATAATATGTGTATATTCTGCACTGTCTATATTCAAACTAATAGAAATAGCTTAGAGGTTAAGGCCAAACGTTAAAACCCTAAAGCCTACAGCAGTGTCTTCCATCTGCAGGCTAAAAGAAATGTGCAAATAATGTTTTTATCAAATCACATAGCTGAAATATTATGTGTTATACTAGATCAAGCTATGATGTACTGTAATATCATGATGCAAATAAAAATAAAAAGGGCTGAGATAACAATGCCTAATCTTAAATATACTTTCAAGAACCAGGATGATATTTAAGATTGATAAGTGCATTTTTTAATCATGGTCTTTTTATAGTGCTATCTTATTGAAACGTTAATTTCTGTAACAAGTGGCCGCGGTGGTCGAGTGGTTAAGGTGTCCCGACATTTTAACACTAGCCCTCCACTTATGGGTTGCGAGTTCGAAACCTACGTGGGACAGTTGCCAGGTACTGACCGTAGGCCGGTGGTTTTTCTCCGGGTACTCCTGGCACGTCCTTAAATGACCCTGGCTGTTAATAGGAAATTAAACAAAAAACAAACCAATTCTGTAACAACTGCTACATATACTATACTTCCATCCCCCAAGGAGGTATAACATCGGAATTTCCAATAGAGAAATGTCCGCGGCTACAACTGAGCACATGTTATGTTACATGCCTCTTTGGTAAGTGAACCTTCCTTTCCAGCTGGCCTTCGGGGTTTCTCCGTTAGCTGTCAATACGTGTTTGAACAGTCTCCTAGTCTTTAACGAAGACTCGTGAATGTTTAGTAGAATACATTAACAAATTTATTCATAGAAATTGGTCTACTAAAGGCAAAACGCCATGCACAATCACGTGAAACACAACGAAAAGAAAATTCTTTAAAAGGAGAAAAATGCATTTTATCTATAGATATGGATCTATCTGCTTTTGATACCACTGTCCTGTATATTATTTGAAACATTCCTGAAGTAAAGTAATAAGAGCTACCTGGTATGACGAAAAAAAACTGTAGCTCTATTGAGATTTGATTTTGTTTTTTATTCGTTCACGTCTAAGCAACACAACTTTGGCTGTGCGTTTTTGTCTGGGGCGGACATAAGGGCTTCTCTGAAATGCCATTTCAATTTAATGTCATGTCGTAAACACATTGATTTGACATATCTTTTGGTCCATTTTACTGATAAGGGAATGGATGCTGTAAAGTATTTAAACTTCACGGAGCTAAAACTTCGCGGTTGTCCCTGTCTGGCCTAGATCACGGATATTGGATTTCGCGCAACCACGTATTGGGAACAATCTGCATTAAACACATTTACATCTACATTTGTGAGCATATTAATTTTCGCTGCGTGTTTATTTTTACGCTATATTTAGTGAGAGCTAAAGATAGGGAAAATAAATCCCTCGCGTTTATTACCAACTATGCAGTATGTGAAGTTCCCTTGTGCGGCATTTAAAGTACGAAGCATTAAGCAGGAAGCAAGAAGGTCATTGCTTTGATACCAATTGTACCTGTTGACATCATGGTTGTAGTCGACTAGATGTAAATGCGAATTGATATCTACACTAACACGGAATAAATCGTGTTTAAAGGTTAATTTGTTATCTGCGTTGGGTTTTATTTTCTTGCAACAGATGATCACAAGTAATGTGATTTCTCAGGAGCATTTGGTAGTGTCAACTCGTCTACAACTTAACGTTGGAACGCCATTCCGAATAAATATATTCCCGATTTTACAGTCTTTCGTTTGTCAGGGGGCTGAGCCATAACTTTCCTCGCAATACCGCACTCTCAATATATAGTTGAAAGTGATTTCAAATACTTCAGTAGCTGAAATGAAAGAAGTGTAGGCTCAATGCAGGTGAAATGAAGGAAATTATCCAAGACGGCAAGGAGACCACATGATAACGCTTTACACATTTTCTTTCTTGTTTTCCATAATTTGGCTCATTACGGAAGCTGGGAAAGAACAAAAGGCATTTGTATATGTGTTCCGTCTGTAAGACTAGTGGTCAAAAGTCCTGAATTCTTGAGAAAAAAAAGCACGAGAGACAAAATAGATTTGAGATAATGAAAACGTAACATTTACTAATATTGTAAAATTGGTCTCGAAACAACTAATGCGCATGCTTTTGTTCATGCGAATATTGCCTGCCAGTTCTATAATATACAATTATTGCATGTTGTGATGGCGATGATTGGTTTAATCGACCAAAGGTAATCAATATGGCCCCGTACCGTTAGGCCGAGGTCGATATCGCAACAGGAGGTCGATAAAACCATGCATCAACCGAAAATAGTTTAAGTTTTTACTTTAAGATGACATACAAAATAAACATATATTTATAAAGGTTCGATACGCGTATTTATATGAAAAGATTATAATACCTAAGAAGTACAAGTGTGATTTTATTTAATTCCAGAACTAAGCATGGGTTTTTTCAAATGGGAGGACTATGTCATCTTCTCTGTTACGATTGTTGTGACAATGGGATTGGGCTTGTACTTCTCACGAAAAAAAGGCAAACGCTCCACATTCGAATATCTGCGAGGTGACGGAAATATGTCGCCATTTCCGGTCGCAGTATCATTGATGGTTTCCTACGAGTCTGGTATAACGATGTTGGGAGTTCCGGCGGAAGTGTATATGTATGGAATGCAGTGGTACATGTCATACGTGGGCTATTTCCTTGGAGATCTAGTGCTCATAAAAGCGTTACTTCCTTCAATAAAACGATTGAAATTCACCAGTATCTACGAGGTATGTATGGTAGTTCAATTCATCAACGAATCCATACTTACATAGACTAAAACTAAATATAGAGAAGTTTTTTTAATTTTTCTTTCTACTTAAATTCTTTTCTGTATATTCCTTTAAATATGACAAAATATGATAAATGAAGTAAGATTAAAAAGGCTCTATCGAATAAACGAACGCGCTTCTGATGTCTTAAAGATACTCAATGAAACCAAATATATTTACATCTAGTTTCAGTTTGATAATTCATAAGGCAATAGTGCATAGGAATGTCCTGCAAGATAACTATTTGGTTGTACTTTTACGTCCTCGTTAGCAAAATCAATGATTGTACCACTGGTGTTATTTTATAGTGTCATCACATTGAAATTCCACATCTTGACACGGCATAATTACCTTCCATCTCGTTACGTGATACAGATAACCGCCTAATACGATTACCGAAAATTAACGCTTAAAATCAATGACCGTACGAAAGACATTAATGATGACGAAAGCAATTTTCTTCTATTTCGACATAGTCAATTTGTTCTTTACTCCTTATTAGCATTATTGATTTCCAACAAAACATCCATTGTTTACAGTACCTTGAGAAGCGTTACGATTCCCATGCTATCAGGATGTTCGCTACGATTTTAGGTCTGTGTTATATGGTACGTATCAATTTATTTATTATATAGACAAATTGTAGCTGTGAAATTGTTTTTGTATTGAGAAATAAATGCGAGTTTTGGTTTATTCTTTATGAGCGTATTGTGAAAAAGTATAATGTGCTTTTTAAAAGATAAATTGTGAATTGGTCCTATGTACAATAGCTTTTATTTTTCCTTTCCAACCATTAGCTCAACTATCTTGGGACGGTCCTATATGTTCCGGCCATCACCCTGGAGAATGGTATGAATCCAAGCTTGTCTTTTTTCAGTAGTTATAAAACTGAGAAACATTATATATCGCGTCAGTGAAATACCACAAAAAAGCAATTTGTTTTGTGTACAGATAATATTACTAGTTAACAGTGTTAAATATCGTCTTTTAATATTTTGTAGTTACAGGTATTCCTTTGTGGGTCTCCTTAGTCGGTCTGATGACTGTTGTTGTAATCTACACATGCTTTGTAAGTATTCGTTTTGACCTCCGCTATTATCTTGACACAAGAACAAATTCTCGTTTATTAACGCGAGAGTCACAAACTTCGTCCCTCGCCGCGGTGTTCTCGTGTTTTCACGTTAAAGTGACATCTATCCTGTATATAAAGGCTACGGCTAAAAGGGTTGGTTTGGTTTGGTTTATTTTGTTTAACGTCCTATTAACATCTAAGGTCATTTAAGGACGGCCTCCCGTGCTTGCGACATGCATGCGTGTGGTGAGTGCGTATGTGTGTTTTGGGAGGCTGCGGTATGTTAGTGTTAAGTCTCCTTGTGATAGGCCGGAACTTTCGGCTAAAAGGGAAAAGTATCATTTAAAAATAACAATTATCTTTTCAAATGATTATATCAAATCAATGTTACCGTTCAATAAACAACTGTACATTTCAGGGAGGCTTCCAGTGTGTCATTTGGACTGATGTGTTTCAAGCGTTCCTGATGTTCGGCGGTATATTTACTGTTATTATAAAGGTACTGTTTGATAACATTCCAAGGCAAAACAACTAAATCATTTGTTGATGGCTAGTCCTACCAACCGTAACATCATTTGTCACTAGTTTCCACTATATATTCTGATTGATAAAGAAAAAAAAAACACACACAAACTCTCAGCCCCCCCCCCCCCCCCCCCACATAAATACGACATAGTTAAGATGTTATTACGACATAGATAAGACGTTATTACGACATACCTAAGACGTTATTACGACATACCTAAGACGTTATTACGACATACTTAAGACTTTATTACGACATACCTAAGACGTTATTACGACATACCTAAGACGTTATTACGACATACTTAAGACGTTATTACGACATACCTAAGACGTTATTACGACATAGTTAAGACGTTATTACAACATAGATAAGACGTCATTACGACATACCTAAGACGTTATTACGACATAGATAAGACGTTATTACGACATACCTTAGATGTTATTACGACATAGATAAGACGTCATTACGACATACCTAAGACGTTATTACGACATACTTAAGACGTTATTACGACATACTTAAGACGTTATTACGACATACCTAAGACGTTATTACGACATAGTTAAGACGTTATTACGACATAGTTAAGACGTTATTACGACATAGATAAGACGTCATTACGACATAGTCAAGACGTTATTACAACATAGTTAAGACGTTATTACGACATACCTAAGACGTTATTACGACATAGATAAGACGTTACTATGACATAGTTAAGACGTTATTACGACATAGTTAAGACGTTATTACGACATAGATAAGACGTTATTACGACATAGTTAAGACGTTATTACGACATAGATAAGACGTTACTATGACATAGTTAAGACGTTATTACGACATAGTTAAGACGTTATTACGACATACCTAAGACGTTATTACGATATACTTAAGACGTTATTACGACATAGTTAAGACGTTATTACGACATAGATAAGACGTTATTACGACATAGTTAAGACGTTATTACGACATAGATAAGACGTTATTACGACATAGTTAAGACGTTATTACGACATAGATAAGACGTTACTATGACATAGTTAAGACGTTATTACGACATAGTTAAGACGTTATTACGACATACCTAAGACGTTATTACGATATACTTAAGACGTTATTACGACATAGTTAAGACGTCATTACGACATAGATAAGACGTTATTACGACATAGTTAAGACGTTACTATGACATAGTTAAGACGTTATTACGACATAGATAAGACGTTATTACGACATAGTTAAGACGTTATTAAGACATACCTAAGACGTTATTACGACATAGTTAAGACGTTATTACGACATACCTAAGACGTTATTACGACATAGATAAGACGTTATTACGACATACTTAAGACGTTATTACGACATACTTAAGACGTTATTACGACATAGATAAGACGTCATTACGACATAGTTAAGACGTTATTAAGACATACCTAAGACGTTATTACGACATAGTTAAGACGTTATTACGACATACTTAAGACGTTATTACGACATAGATAATACGTTATTACGACATACCTAAGACGTTACTATGACAAAGTTAAGACGTTATTACGACATAGTTAAGGCGTTATTAAGACATAGATAAGACGTCATTACGACATACATAAGACGTCATTACGACATACATAAGGCGTTATTACGACATAGATAATACGTTATTACGACATAGTTAAGACGTTACTATGACATAGTTAAGACGTTATTACGACATAGATAATACGTTATTACGACATACCTAAGACGTTATAACGACATAGTAAGACGTTATTACGATATAGTTAAGACGTTATTACGACATAGTTAAGACGTTATTACGTCGTGGTTAAGACGTTATTACGACATACCTAAGACGTTATTACCACATAATACTTTATTACGACATAGATAAGACGTTATTACGACATAGTTAAGACGTTATTACGACATAGATAATACGTTATTATGACATAATTAAGACGTTACTATGACCTAGTTAAGACGTTATTACGACATAGATAATACGTTATTACGACATAGATAAGACGTTATTACGACATAGCTAAGACGTTATTACGACATAGATAATACGTTATTACGACATAGATAAGACGTTATTACGACATAGTTAAGACGTTATTACGACATAGATAATACGTTATTACGACATAATTAAGACGTTACTATGACATAGTTAAGACGTTATTACAACATAGATAATACGTTATTACGACATACCTAAGACGTTACTATGACATAGTTAAGACGTTATTACGACATAGTTAAGGCGTTATTACGACATAGATAAGACGTCATTACGACATACATAAGACGTCATTACGACATACATAAGACGTTATTACGACATAGATAATACGTTATTACGACATAGTTAAGACGTTATTACGACATAGATAATACGTTATTACGACATACCTAAGACGTTATTACGACATAGTTAAGACGTTATTACGATATAGTTAAGACGTTATTACGACATAGTTAAGACGTTATTACGTCGTGGTTAAGACGTTATTACGACATAGTTAAGACGTTATTACGACATAGTTAAGACGTTATTACGACATAGTTAAGACGTTATTACGACATATATAATACGTTATTACGACATAGATAAGACGTTATAACGACATAGTTAAGACGTTATTACGACATAGATAATACGTTATTACGACATAGTTAAGACGTTATTACGACATAGATAAGACGTTATTACGACATACCTAAGACGTTATTACGACATACTTAAGACGTTATTACGACACACCTAAGACGTTATTACGACATAGATAAGACGTCATTACGACATACCTAAGACGTTATTACGACATAGATAATACGTTATTACGACATACCTAAGACGTTACTATGACAAAGTTAAGACGTTATTACGACATAGTTAAGGCGTTATTAAGACATAGATAAGACGTCATTACGACATACATAAGACGTCATTACGACATACATAAGGCGTTATTACGACATAGATAATACGTTATTACGACATAGTTAAGACGTTACTATGACATAGTTAAGACGTTATTACGACATAGATAATACGTTATTACGACATACCTAAGACGTTATAACGACATAGTAAGACGTTATTACGATATAGTTAAGACGTTATTACGACATAGTTAAGACGTTATTACGTCGTGGTTAAGACGTTATTACGACATACCTAAGACGTTATTACCACATAATACTTTATTACGACATAGATAAGACGTTATTACGACATAGTTAAGACGTTATTACGACATAGATAATACGTTATTATGACATAATTAAGACGTTACTATGACCTAGTTAAGACGTTATTACGACATAGATAATACGTTATTACGACATAGATAAGACGTTATTACGACATAGATAATACGTTATTACGACATACCTAAGACGTTATTACGACATAATTAAGACGTTACTATGACATAGTTAAGACGTTATTACAACATAGATAATACGTTATTACGACATACCTAAGACGTTACTATGACATAGTTAAGACGTTATTACGACATAGTTAAGGCGTTATTACGACATAGATAAGACGTCATTACGACATACATAAGACGTCATTACGACATACATAAGACGTTATTACGACATAGATAATACGTTATTACGACATAGTTAAGACGTTATTACGACATAGATAATACGTTATTACGACATACCTAAGACGTTATTACGACATAGTTAAGACGTTATTACGATATAGTTAAGACGTTATTACGACATAGTTAAGACGTTATTACGTCGTGGTTAAGACGTTATTACGACATAGTTAAGACGTTATTACGACATAGTTAAGACGTTACTATGACATAGTTAAGACGTTATTACGACATAGTTAAGACGTTATTACGACATAGTTAAGACGTTACTATGACATAGTTAAGACGTTATTACGACAGGTTAAAACGTTACTACGAAACCATGTGTATTTTTCCGGTGATCCAAACGGGTTTCCATACTACGTTAACACAGTTTAAAATAAAAACTTGAAAGTTTTCCTAGGTCGGTACTTTTGAGCGCCATATCAATATATATACATATATACTCAAGAGATAGAGGGTCGCACAAAACATAGGATGCTAACACCTTTCAACACATGCTGAGCGCCTATATGAACCAGACTGCATAATGCAGATGTTTCGTTCTTTTAGGACTTGTTATGGTCTTAAAAGCTTATCATGGAAAACAAATCGAAAGTAATGTCAAAATCTGCACGGCGGGGAGGCGCAAAACAGCTATAATTCAATCCAATCTATCAATTTCAAAACAAGGTTAAGCGTATATACAACAGGGACCTTTGACTGACTAGACTCATATTCTATGACAAGCTAATGTGATGGTTTTCGTATCGAGTCAGTAGGCAGCGGCTTGTATATATTCAATAAAGTGGCCATAAGTTTTTCGAAGCGCAATATTCTAAGCTTCTTTCAACAATTGTCGTTGAATCGTTGACAGGGGACACTGAAAGCTGGCGGCATGATGACGACATGGCGAACTGTTGTTGAAAAAGGCAGATTGAACATGTTCAAGTGAGTGTTTGTATTGTGGACAGATTATTGCGTTCGGTGCAAACATATTGCTCTCGTATATTTATTAGAAACATAAACGTAATGTAAGATGACTATAAAGATAAAGTCCTTTTTGTCAATCTACACCTATGTTGGGCTGAGTTTAGTCATCGACTTAAATAAAATCAGGAACCAGTTAGCATTACATTTATAATTAAGATAGGTTGAAAGTCAATGTGAAAATAATGAAAATGTGTGGACCGTACTCGATTTTATTTGTTTTCACCGTCTCATTTCTAGTTATTTTCTCATCATGCAAAATTACTAGGTTACATCTCCGATAAGGAGGAATTATGATCGATTAAAACATTAAAAAGTTGTTCATGAGTTTAAACAACTATTTTTTTATACAAAGCTGCCAAATAATCAATTAAATCTCGAAGAAAGTAATGTACTGTATTCAATGAAAGGTCTTATGAACGATTAATTTTAAGTGGTTATGTTATCATAATGTCCTCAAACTTTGATATCATTTCTGCTTTGATTCTTCTTAGTCCCCAAAACGAAGTGGGAGACTTATGATGATTACTCTGATTTTCTTCTTCTTCTGGACGAATTTTGTCAGACACATTTCTCAAAAATAATTAAACGGAACTAAATGAAACTTTACGAAAGGGTTCATCATGGTGAGTGGGTGTGCAATGGACCTTTTTTCCCCCGATCGGTCAACAAAGATGACCGCCATCGCCTCTGATTGGCAAAACATTTCGAAAATCCAATTCGCTATAACTCTTTTACTATTTAGTGCTTCTGTTTCTTTACAAATATCATCATATTTCCTTTATATTCGTGAAGAATTATCCTTCCATAACAAGAGCACTGTAAACAAATGCATTATACACGTCTGACCCTGTGATGTTTATTTTATTTTATTTTATATCAACAGTAATGTAAACCTACGTATTTTCGCGAATACCGCAGGCGATTAAATTCGCGAAAATTCATCGCCGCGGAAACGTCGTTAAGCATGAAAAACGCGAAATTAAGTCCCCGCGAAAATACGTTTATTTATAGAACTATGACCGACCGGCGTTGTCGGCCATAATCCTTATGTAATAATTGTTCTCCATGATGATGTCACCGTATGTGTCACAAAATATCACAACAGTCCAATGTTGCCATTCCTCATGTTTTATTATATCTATCAACATGAATATATAAGTCGACGTACATAGTTCTCCAACAGCTCTCAGTCACACTCAGATACATCATCCATACTTGGAACTTAACTGTTCACCATCAACTCTAAACCAGAGTCTGAATATAATAGGAAAGGACCCAATAGATATGAATTGATCCAAGAGAACCTCCTTCTAATTGATTAACCTCCTTCTAATTGATAGTCCTTCCAATGGACTGTCCTCCTAATGGATTCTTTTCTAATGGATTCCTGCCTATTTTGGGCTCTTAGCCCTTACTTTTATAGTTTCAGCTCGTCCCTCGCGGAGGACACCCAGTATAGACTCCCTAGGGATCTCTGGATAATGCTTGACAGGACCAGTTTGTATTTCTTACCCTAGTTTAATTTTTTTTATAGCAAACAAACATCACTATTTACAATCAATATAAAAGTTGTATCTAAAAGAGGACACTTACTACTTTCCTTTTGTCCTTTTGGAATTTAGTATGCTTTACAACCATGATATTAAGCTGTGTTTTCCTGAATGACATTTTCATTCGACTGTTTTTTTGCAAAAGTTATTGTCCTGTATATTTCAGTATTTGATTACTGTTGTTGTTGTTGAATAATTGGGATCACACTCCAGTCATGTGTCGATAGAGACTTATGACAGTGGATCACTACTGCCATGTACCTTATAATAAGATATGTGTTGTCATGACTGGGGTTATGTTCTGAATTTAATTTCAAGTACTTATCTTTTTAAAAATCGTTTATTTACCTCTACGACAGAGTGTGAAACGGGTAAGTTGTGCTTTTCATCTTAGTCATTTAGTTCATTTTTATATCAAATAATGTACTTATATATTATTGTATGTAAGCCAATTACAGATGTCTGTATTCAACGTTATTTCATTTAACTAATTTTTTAACATGCATAAAATATATCATAATTCTATTTACAATTATTTATTTTTGACACGAATTACCACAGATGAACATCTTTCTGGTTAGGCTGCCTGCAGGCAATACGTGCATTAGCCCCAGAACTCAATACAGTTTATAATATGTGTATATTCTGCACTGTCTATATTCAAACTAATAGAAATAGCTTAGAGGTTAAGGCCAAACGTTAAAACCCTAAAGCCTACAGCATTGTCTTCCATCTGCAGGCTAAAAGGAATGTGCAAATAATGTTTTTATCAAATCACATAGCTGAAATATTATGTGTTATACTAGATCAAGCTATGATGTATTGTAATATCATGATGTAAATTAAAATAAAAAGGGCTGAGATAACAATTCCTTATCTTAAATGTACTTTCAGGAACCAGGATGATATTTAAGATTGATAAGTGCATTTTTTAATCATGGTCTTTTTATAGTGCTATCTTATTGAAACGTTAATTTCTGTAACAAGTGGCCGCGGTGGTCGAGTGGTTAAGGTGTCCCGACATTTTAACACTAGCCCTCCACTTCTGGGTTGCGAGTTCGAAACCTACGTGGGACAGTTGCCAGGTACTGACCGTAGGCCGGTGGTTTTTCTCCGGGTACTCCGGCTTTCCTCCGCCTCCAAAACCTGGCACGTCCTTAAATGACCCTGGCTGTTAATGGGACGTTAAACAAAAAATAAACCAATTCTGTAACAACTGCTACATATACTATACTTCCATCCCCCAAGGAGGTATAGCATCGGAATTGCCAATAGAGAAATGTCCGCGGCTACAACTGAGCACATGTTATGTTACATGCCTCTTTGGTAAGTGAACCTTCCTTTCCAGCTGGCCTTCGGGGTTTCTCCGTTAGCTGTCAATACGTGTTTGAACAGTCTCCTAGTCTTTAACGAAGACTCGTGAATGTTTAGTAGAATACATTGACAAATTTATTCATAGAAATTGGTCTACTACAGGCAAAACGCCATGCACAATCACGTGAAACACAACGAAAAGAAAATTCTTTAGAAGGAGAAAAATGCATTTTATCTATAGACATGGATCTAACTGCTTTTGATACCACTGTCCTGTATATTATTTGAAACATTCCTGAAGTAAAGTAATAAGAGCTACCTGGTATGATGAAAAAAACTATAGCTCTATTGAGATTTGATTTTGTTTTTTATTCGTTTACGTCTAAGCAACACAACTTTGGCTGTGCGTTTTTGTCTGGGGCGGACATAAGGGCTTCTCTGAAGTGCCATTTCAATTTAATGTCATGTCGTAAACACATTGATTTGACATATCTTTTGGTCCATTTTCTGATAAGGGAATGGATGCTGTAAAGTATTTAAACTTCACGGAGCTAAAACTTCGCGGTTGTCCCTGTCTGGTCTAGATCACCGATATTGAATTTCGCGCAACCACGTATTGGGAACAATCTGCATTAAACACATTTACATCTACATTTGTGAGCATACTAATTTTCGCTGCGTGTTTATTTTTACGCTATATTTAGTGAGAGCTAAAGATAGGGAAAATAAATCCCTCGCGTTTATTACCAACTATGCAGTATGTGAAGTTCCCTTGTGCGGCATTTAAAGTACGAAGCATTAAGCAGGAAGCAAGAAGGTCATTGCTTTGATACCAATTGTACCTGTTGCCATCATGGTTGTAGTCGACTAGATGTAAATGCGAATTGATATCTACACTAACACGGAATAAATCGTGTTTAAAGGTTAATTTGTTATCTGCGTTGGGTTTTATATTCTTGTAACAGATGATCACAAGTAATGTGATTTCTCAGGAGCATTTGGTAGTGTCAACTCGTCTACAACTTAACGTTGGAACGCCATTCCGAATAAATATATTCCCGATTTTACAGTCTTTCCTTTGTCAGGGGGCTGAGCCATAACTTTCCTCGCAATACCGCACGCTCAATATATAGTTGAAAGTGATTTCAAATACTTCAGTAGCTGAAATGAAAAAAGTGTAGACCCAATGAGATGAAATGAAGGAAATTATCCAAGACGGCAAGGAGACCACATGATAACGCTTTACACATTTTCTTTCTTGTTTTCCATGATTTGGCTCATTACGGAAGCTGGGAAAGAACAAAAGGCATTTGTATATGTGTTCCGTCTGTAAGACTAGTGGTCAAAAGTCCTGAATTCTTGAGAAAAAAAAGCACGAGAGACAAAATAGATTTGAGATAATGAAAACGTAACATTTACTAATATTGTAAAATTGGTCTCGAAACAACTAATGCGCATGCTTTTGTTCATGCGAATATTGCCTGCCAGTTCTATAATATACAATTATTGCATGTTGTGATGGCGATGATTGGTTTAATCGACCAAAGGTAATCAATATGGCCCCGTACCGTTAGGCCGAGGTCGATATCGCAACAGGAGGTCGATAAAACCATGCATCAACCGAAAATAGTTTAAGTTTTTTACTTTAAGATGACATACAAAATAAACATATATTTATAAAGGTTCGATACGCGTATTTATATGAAAAGATTATAATACCTAAGAAGTACAAGTGTGATTTTATTTAATTCCAGAACTAAGCATGGGTTTTTTCAAATGGGAGGACTATGTCATCTTCTCTGTTACGATTGTTGTGACAATGGGATTGGGCTTGTACTTCTCACGAAAAAAAGGCAAACGCTCCACATTCGAATATCTGCGAGGTGACGGAAATATGTCGCCATTTCCGGTCGCAGTATCATTGATGGTTTCCTACGAGTCTGGTATAACGATGTTGGGAGTTCCGGCGGAAGTGTATATGTATGGAATGCAGTGGTACCTGTCATACGTGGGTTACTTTATTGGAGATCTAGTGCTCATAAAAGCAATACTTCCTTCAATAAAACGATTGAAATTCACCAGTATCTACGAGGTATGTATGGTAGTTCAATTCATCAACGAATCCATACTTACATAGACTAAAACTAAATATAGAGAAGTTTTTTTAATTTTTCTTTCTACTTAAATTCTTTTCTGTATATTCCTTTAAATATGTCAAAATATGATAAATGAAGTAAGATTAAAAAGGCTCTATCGAATAAACGAACGCGCTTCTGATGTCTTAAAGATACTCAATGAAACCAAATATATTTGCATCTAGTTTCAGTTTGATAATTCATAAGGCAATAGTGCATAGGAATGTCCTGCAAGATAACTATTTGGTTGTACTTTTACGTCCTCGTTAAGCAAAATCAATGATTGTACCACTGGTGTTATTTTATAGTGTCATCACATTGAAATTCCACATCTTGACACGGCATAATTACCTTCCATCTCGTTACGTGATACAGATAACCGCCTAATACGATTACCGAAAATTAACGCTTAAAATCAATGACCGTACGAAAGACATTAATGATGACGAAAGCAATTTTCTTCTATTTCGACATAGTCAATTTGTTCTTTACTCCTTATTAGCATTATTGATTTCCAACAAAATATCCATTGTTTACAGTACCTTGAGAAGCGTTACGATTCCCATGCTATCAGGATGTTCGCTACGATTTTAGGTCTGTGTTATATGGTACGTATCAATTTATTTATTACATAGACAAATTGTAGCTGTGAAATTGTTTTTGTATTGAGAAATAAATACGACTTTTGGTTTATCCTCTATGAGCATATTGTAAAAAGTATAATGTGCTTTTTAAAAGATAAATTGTGAATGGGTCCTATGTACAGTAACCTCATTTTTTCCTTTCCAACCATTAGCTCAACTATCTTGGGACGGTCCTATATGTTCCGGCCATCACCCTGGAGAATGGTATGAATCCAAGCTTGTCTTTTTTCAATAGTTATAAAACTGAGAAACATTATATATCGCGTCAGTGAAATACCACAAAAAAGCAATTTTTTTTTGTGTACAGATAATATTACTAGTTAACAGTGTTAAATATCGTCTTTTAATATTTTGTAGTTACAGGTATTCCTTTGTGGGTCTCCTTAGTCGGTCTGATGACTGTTGTTGTAATCTACACATGCTTTGTAAGTATTCGTTTTGACCTCCGCTAGTATCTTGACACAAGAACAAATTCTCGTTCATTAACGCGAGAGTCACAAACTTCGTCCCTCGCCGCGGTGTTCTCGTGTTTTCACGTTAAAGTGACATCTATCCTGTATATAAAGGCTACGGCTAAAAGGGTTGGTTTGGTTTGGTTTATTTTGTTTAACGTCCTATTAACAGCTAAGGTCATTTAAGGACGGCCTACTGTGCTTGCGACATGCATGCGTGTGGTGAGTGCGTATGTGTGTTTTGGGAGGCTGCGGTATGTTCGTGTTAAGTCTCCTTGTGATAGGCCGGAACTTTCGGCTAAAAGGGAAAAGTATCATTTAAAAATAACAATTATCTTTTCAAATGATTATATCAAATCAATGTTACCGTTCAATAAACAACTGTACATTTCAGGGAGGCTTCCAGTGTGTCATTTGGACTGATGTGTTTCAAGCGTTCCTGATGTTCGGCGGTATATTTACTGTTATTATAAAGGTACTGTTTGATAACATTCCAAGGCAAAACAACTAAATCATTTGCTGATGGCTAGTCCTACCAACCGTAACATCATTTGTCACTAGTTTCCACTATATATTCTGATTGATAAAGAAAAAAAAACACACACAAACTCTCAGCCCCCCCCCCCCCCCCCCCCCACACATAAATACGACATAGTTAAGATGTTATTACGACATAGATAAGACGTTATTACGACATACCTAAGACGTTATTACGACATACCTAAGACGTTATTACGACATACTTAAGACGTTATTATGACATACCTAAGACGTTATTACGACATAGATAAGACGTCATTACGACATACTTAAGACGTTATTACGACATAGATAAGACGTTATTACGACATACCTAAGATGTTATTACGACATAGATAAGACGTCATTACGACATACCTAAGACGTTCTTACGACATAGTTAAGACGTTATTACGACATACCTAAGACGTTATTACGACATAGTTAAGACGCTATTACGACATAGATAAGACGTAAATACGACATAGTTAAGACGTTATTACGACATACCTAAGACGTTATTACGACATACTTAAGACGTTATTACGACATACCTAAGACGTTATTACGACATAGTTAAGACGTTATTACGACATAGTTAAGACGTTATTACGACATAGATACTACGTTATTACGACAAAGTTAAGATGTTACTTTGACATAGTTAAGACGTTACTATGACATAGTTAAGACGTAAATACGACATAGATAAGACGTTATGATGACATTCCTAAGACGTTATTACGACATAGTTCAGACGTTATTACGACATACCTAAGACGTTAATACGACATAGATAAGACGTTACTATGACATAGTTAAGACGTTATTACGACATAGTTAAGACGTTATTACGACATAGATAAGACGTTATTACGACATAGTTAAGACGTTATTACGACATAGTCAAGACGTTATTACGACATAGTTAAGACGTTATTACGACACACCTAAGACGTTATTACGACATACCTAAGACGTTACTATGACATAGTTAAGACGTTATTACGACATACCTAAGACGTTACTATGACATAGTTAAGACGTTATTACGACATAGTTAAGGCGTTATTACGACATAGATAAGACGTTATTACGACATAGCTAAGACGTCATTACGACATAGATAATACGTTATTACGACAATTAAGACGTTACTATGACATAGTTAAGACGTTACTATGACATAGTTAAGACGTTATTACGACATAGTTAAGGCGTTATTACGACATAGTTAAGACATTATTACGACATAGATAAAAGGTTACTATGACATAGTTAAGACGTAAATACGACATAGATAAGACGTTACTATGACATACTATGACATAGACTTAATAATTACGACATAGATAATACGTTATTACGACATACCTAAGACGTTATTACGACATAGTTAAGACGTTATTACGACATAGTTAAGACGTTATTACGACATAGTTAAGACGTTACTATGACATAGTTAAGACGTTATTACGACAGGTTAAAACGTTACTACGAAACCATGTGTATTTTTCCGGTGATCCAAACGGGTTTCCATACTACGTTAACACAGTTTAAAATCAAAACTTGAAAGTTTTCCTAGGTCGGTACTTGAGCGCCATATCAATATATATACATATATACTCAAGAGATAGAGGGTCGCACAAAACATAGGATACTAACACCTTTCAAAACATGCTGAGCGCCTATATGAACCAGACTGCATAATGCAGATGTTTCGTTCTTTTAGGACTTGTTAGGGTCTTAAAAGCTTATCATGGAAAACAAATCGAAAGTAATCTCAAAATCTGCACGGCGGGGAGGCGCAAAACAGCTATAATTCAATCCAATCCATCAATTTCAAAACAAGGTTAAGCGTATATACAACAGGGACCTTTGACTGACTAGACTCATATTCTATGACAAGCTAATGTGATGGTTTTCGTATCGAGTCAGTAGGCAGCGGCTTGTATATATTCAATAAAGTGGCCATAAGTTTTTCGAAGCGCAATATTCTAAGCTTCTTTCAACAATTGTCGTTGAATCGTTGACAGGGGACACTGAAAGCTGGCGGCATGATGACGACATGGCGAACTGTTGTTGAAAAAGGCAGATTGAAAATGTTCAAGTGAGTGTTTGTATTGTGGACAGATTATTGCGTTCGGTGCAAACATATTGTTCTCGTATATTTATTAGAAACATAAACGTAATGTAACATGACGATAAAGATAAAGTCCTTTTTGTCAATCTATACCTATGTTGGGCCGAGTTTAGTCATCGACTTAAATAAAATCAGGAACCAGTTAGGATTACATTTATAATTAAGATAGGTTGAAAGTCAATGTGAAAATAATGAAAATGTGTGGACCGTACTCGATTTTATTTGTTTTCACCGTCTCCTTTCAGGTTATTTTCTCATCATGCAAAATTTACTAGGCTACATCTCCGATAAGAAGGAATTATGATCGATTAAAACATTAAAAAGTTGTTCATGAGTTTAAACAACTATTTTTTTATACAAAGCTGCCAAATAATCAATTAAATCTCGAAGAAAGTAATGTGCTGTATTTGGTATTCAATGTCTTATGAACGATTAATTTTAAGTGGTTTGTTATCATAATGTCCTCAAACTTTGATATTATTTCTGCTTTGTTTCTTCTCAAGTCCCCAAAACGAAGTGGGAGACTTATGATGATTACTCTGATTTTCTTCTTCTTCTGGACGAATTTTGTCAGACACATTTCTCAAAAATAATAAAACGGAACTAAATGAAACTTTACGAAAGGGTTCATCATGGTGAGTGGGCGTGCAATGGACCTTTTTCCCGATCGGTCAACAAAGGTGACCGCCATCGCCTCTGATTGGCAAAAAATTCGAAAATCCAATTCGCTATAACTCTTTTACTATTTAGAGCTTCTGTTTCTTTACCTTCCATAACAAGAGCACTGTAAACAGATGCATTATACACGACTGACCTACAATGTATATTTCATTTAATATTAAAAGTGATGTAAACCTACTTATTTTCGCGTGCGATTAATTTTCGCGAATAACGAGGCGAATAAAATTCGCGAAAACTTATCGCCGCGGAAACGTCGTTAGGCATGAAAAACGCGAAATTATGTCCCCGCAAATATAAGTTTGTATATAGAACCTTGCAGTAACCGATAGATGCTTGTACTAATGTTTTTGTTATCATGGAATGTGAAACACTCATCAGATGCTATCTCCCTAGAGAAATATTTCCAATCCAATGTCAGACCTGCGTTTGAGTACAGCTGGTAAGAATTATACCCCCTGTGATCGCTTATCAGAGGCATGCTGGTCTGTGACACAAGCAAAACAGCAGAGCAACTTGTCAAATATATAGGGGGAATAACTTCCCTGTACAATGTATGTGATCAACAAATGATTATAATGATAACCGCATTTTGTTGTTGTTTTTAATTTTTTAATTTTTTTTCTCACTTGCATGCTGTCTACGCCTTCCAGATATCGAAAAAAACAATACAGAAAGGCATAGAAAATGTTTCTATTTATTTTGTTTCTACAACAAAGCAAATGGTGGCAAAAAGGTCACGTATACGTCAATCGGGAACCGTCGGCACTTTCCGTAAACGAGAAAATACTTTCTCGTTTACGGAAAGTGCCGACGGTTCCCGATTGACGTATACGTCTGATTGACGTCAATCGGGAACCGTCGGCACTTTCCGTAAACGAGAAAGTATTTTCTCGTTTACGGAAAGTGCCGACACGTATACGTCTGATGTCATTTTTCATGAGGATTGACTCATAATGTTGGTGTCCTAGGCTCGGTTATAACCGGAACAAGGACGTTAAGCCCCATTCATCAGTCAATCAATCAGTATAAGGGGTCACGTTCTGGTGACCTTTGTTATTTCAATATTTCACTTTCAGGTCGAATTACCAATTTTCCGATGTCATCTATCTCACCCATTCGTCACATCACGCATCTGAAGCTAACTATTCGGTTCAGCATGTATATAGCTATATGCTTCGTTGGACGTAATAACTTGACAGACTGACATAGTATTCACGCTATGCACTCTACTCATGCTATTTTGCACATACAACATTCATTTCCAATATCCTGTAAGTAATAATTGACTGGTTAATCAAAAAGGCTATCCTGACTTGACCCCTTATGCGATGTCGTTAGATTCTCATGTAACGTAGTGAAAATGCCCATCTAGATTTTGATTACGTTGATTAAACTCATTATCTTTCATCTTTGTAGTTCGTGTAAATCTGAGATAAGAATCATGATTGTGTCCTTGATCCAAATCTTAATGGAACGTGTGACAATCAATTACATTGATATTATTTCACACATTATTTGAGTTATAAGTTCAACTCTTTACTAAACACTTTAGTGATAATATGCAGAAAACACGTGTATGTTACAAAGTCGATAAATAATTCAAGGAAGGCTACTCCAATACATTGATTCAAGGGAGATAACTCCAGTATATTACACAATGCGTGATTCAAGGTAGGTCTCTCCAGTATATTACACAATGCATGATTCAAGGTAGGTCCCTCCAGTATATTGCAAAACATTGGAGAGATTGAAGGGAGACGAATCATTCATATCACAAAACCTTAAAGTGATTTATGAGAGATAACTCAAATATATTGTAAAATCCTGGAGTTAACTTCAGTATATTTCAAAACGCTTGAGTGATTCAAGGGAGAAAACTCCGGTATATTACAAAACCATAAAGTGACTCGAGGGAGATAACAAATGTATATTACAAACCCTTGAGTGATTCAATGGAAAAAACTCCAGGATATTACAAATCATTGGAGTGATTCAAAGGCGATAACTCCGTTGTGTTACAAAATCCTTCAGTGATTCAAAGGAGATAACTCCAGTATTTAAAAAATGATTCAAGGGGGAAAGTCTTATGGGATTTTCCTTTTCCAAATATATATATAATGCATTAACATACAACTTGTTCCATTGCGGATGAATTAAACATGCTCCATCAGCAGAATGACGGATTCTATTAACTATGTCTCTGTAATATTGACACGCTTCTTTTATCCATAAACAAATAAATATCACAGCTATAATCTCACCACAGACCTCTATGAGACCTGCATACAGAGCTACCCCAGAACAATATTTTATGAGACATACATAGATCTACATCACGACTAGCCTCCGTCATATCTCTATGAGAAATACATATATAGATGCACGACAGCTATCCTGTCTGACTTCTGAGACAAACATACATGGTGGGCTGTCCTCTAGAAGACTTCTGTTTGACGTACACCATAGCTACTTCTTTGAGACGTAAACCACAACTATCCTCTGTCAGACTTCTTTTCATACATACATACATGCATGCATCTTTTATACCCCCTTTAGACATACATGAATACATACATACATACATACATACATACATACATACATACATACATACATACATACATACATACATACATACATACATACATACATACATACATACATACATACATACATACATACATACATACATACATACATACATACATACATACATACATACATACATACATACATACATACATACATACATACATACATACATACATACATACATACATACATACATACATACATACATACATACATACATACATACATACATACATACATACATACATACATACATACATACATACATACATACATACATACATACATACATACATACATACATACATACATACATACATACATACATACATACATACATACATACATACATACATACATACATACATACATACTCACTCTGCTACACCCAACCCCCGGTGGCAATAACAATCATTGATTGTCCACAACGCACCAACGATGAACATACACTACAGTTATCCTCTGACAGACCTCTTTGAGACATACATACACAGATACACTATGGCTATCCTGTCAATGGCAGTATTCCACTCAAAGGAAGGGGTTCCTGATTGTGCTGACTCCCAATAAGCCCTGATGGCTCTCTGAAAGTCCCCAAGTGTTTGATAACAGATCCCCAGGAGTGTGTGAACTATCCAGTACTTGCATCCCCCTTGCTCCTCATCATACTGGACCTTTATCAAGTGATATAATGCTTCTTCACGTCCTCTGGAGTCTCCAAGCTCATGACAACAAAGGAAGTTCAGGAACAGAACATATGGTAGAGGTGGAATTAACAATTCTATGTTTTTCTTCGACAATTCTAGACAGAGATGAGGGAGATGCATACTCCCGCAACAAAACTGAATGCAGTTATTGCAAATTTTCTCGAGTCTCTCTAATGCGTGACCACCAGGTTGATAATGCTGGTTTCGGTACACTGTTTGTTGTACTCTATTAACTTGAGAGCCAGTTCCGTAGCATGATGCTAGATGTATTACTTGTCGACTCATCTCTAGGCATTTACTGAAATTTCCCATCAGAAAATGAAACGTTGCTAAATGCAACACCTCTGTTCCCATTGAAGCACTGCGGGTCACCCAGTACTTGCATTTTCTCAGTCTCCGATACCTGGCCTTGTTGCCTGGATTAGCCCCATTTTCACTCAGATCTTCATAGATCATTTCTGATGCAAACCGTCTGATGCTACACATGGTGATGTGGTACGCGTAAACCTCCTCAAAATCTGACTTTGATTTATACAATAAGTTAAATGCCTTCTTGATGGTTCCGGATGGGAAAAATGAAGGAGACATAAAATGAAGAGCTGTAATGTCTTGATACATAAGATTGGCTTTTTCAGTCATTGGTCGTTCAAGCTGAGCTTGTATGGAGGTGTCGCACAGGTTTTCCCATATTGTAGGTTTGTGGAAGTTTCCTACCGAGAGGCACATCCATTTCAAGCAACAGTAGTTGTCCAAAAGGTCCAGCAGTATTTGCTGATTCTGTCCATGTACTTTCCTCTTGAACAAGTTGTTGGCTGGGATAAAGTAATGGGGACAGAATCCTGCCCTGACCCACGCAATCAGAATGTTGAAGCAAAACCAAAAACAGTAAAATAAGTTTTTGTCCTGCCAGAACATTTGGCTTGTATTCTCTATCGCATGAAACAAAATTGTTTTTAAGAAGTAGGAGCACAAGATGTCGTCGTCACCAATGGTTTCTTACAATGCTTCTTTTATTAGTTTTAAGAAATATTTCAGCAGTGTGTACACTTTGACTTGAATGTAACTAAAGGAATGAACTAAAGATCTTTCTGGTAGTGCAAATGAGATTCTCCATTGTAACAATGTATCTTCAGAACATTTATCTCCAACTGGAACAATATGGCATCCACTGTTTACAATCTTTTCTATCAGAGATTGGTGCGGCCATCCATACAAACGTGTACGTGTAATCCATTCATTTGCTTCTTTTGGCCAACAGCTACACGGAAAACAACTGACAATGTCACCTCCTTGTAATGTAGTACTGGGTCCATTGGATTCAAATTTCAGACCCGTGTAATTAGTTTCAGAATTAAGAGAAGTAACCAATCCCTCTCTGAATATATCACTCGAAATAAACAAAGAACTCCCAATTCTAACTATTGAGTCAGAAAAGATTTTGTTTAATGGGTGTTTTAGATGACCAATCTGTAAGTGAACAAAACCAGGGCGACAGTTTGCCTGTCTTATGTACAGAACGGTCTTATGTTCCAGGTTTTGAGAAATACTCTGATCAGGGTATAGTACTGACACAGACTTGAAAACTAACATTGCATCCTGGTCTGAACCCAATTGAAAACATCCTTCCCCATAGCTTCCAGAGAAGATTTTATCAAAATGTTCATTGCTGTTCAAATATTCACGTAATGCTATTGTTTTCCTATGGATGTTCAAACTCTCCTCTGTCCCAGTAAACCGCCTCTCCAGGTATGTGGACAGGAGTAAAGACAGCCGCTCATTCTCCGTGGTGGTCATCATGCTTATCTGCATGATATATTTATCTGTTAGAGTATAAAAAATATAAATCCTTAATATGATATTGTTATCTCAATCAACCCAACAGCTAGACAGTGTTATTATATATGCAACGATGTATGTTACTAATTTTATTTGATTAACATATTTAGAAGTGTTTATATCCCCCGAAATTCATGTCAATATTAAAATCAATGAATATGAACTCTTTTTTTTCAAAAAAAAAAAGAAAAAAAAGAGAACACTCATAAGAGTCAATTTTAATAAATGATACACGTACCTTGTCAAGTCTATTACGATGTTTTTGATTCTCTCCTTCCAAATGCCTCGAGGCTTATAAGTAGATCCTGCAGTAATCCATTTCATAAGAACTCCTCGTGCTTTTAAATGTGTAGATAATATGTCTGCAACAGGTTACTACGGCCAAAGTCAGTTTCAAAGTCGACTGGTTACAGGCGCAGTAGCAACAAACCTAATGAAAGTTGGGACTTCCTCGTTTGCGGATGTCAGCTTGCGGAAGCTTCCTGATAAAACTTTCAGAATACAGGGATGCGTTGAACTAGCGTGATAAAACCTATCACACCGACAATCGCATAGTGTATACAGTCTGTACATGAGGAAGTATTCCTTCCCGATGTAGGATGGTGTAATTTCTCGTTTTGCATAGTAATCTGTGTACCACTGCATGAACTTTGTATAGTTCAAAGGTCACAGTCCCCATGTTTTTCAGCACGGAATGTGATAGAGTAAAACGTATTATGGTTGAACCTGTTCCCGGAGTTTACTTGTTTCATGTAGTCTACTGAATTGGCCTACATTTATGTTAAAATCTTATTCCAATGCTCAAAAGACTACTACTCCAGAACTACTCAAAGGATTCAGACAAATTTAGTGAAGTATCCATGGATAAGAAGGTGTTGCATCAATACACTCAAGGTCATTTCATTTTTAGATATAGGGATATACCAAGAGTTGCCATTTTAGGCAGTGATTGTATGAGAAGCATACTAAATAAGAAAAATGAGAATTGAGCTATGTGACCGAATATAGTTGTTCATGGTGAAAAAAAGCACATCTATTTGTTATTGTGTTTTGTAGTTTCGACCCAGATCCAACTACCCGCCATTCATTTTGGAGCCTCATATTTGGATGTGCATTTATAGAACTTACTATGCCGTTTCGACAGCCAGTTTATCAACGTATTACTGCAACGCCTACTGTCAAATCTGCTCAAAGGTAAGGCTTGTTTCCCATACCTAGTATTTTGCCCTTTGGAGTTCAACGTCTCCTCGAGCGAAGAAGTTCTTTTATTTTGTTACATTAACCCCGAGAAAGTTGTATCTGTTAAAGGGGCATTCCTTCGTTCGTACATCGGAAACGTGCAAAATTTCAATTGATAAGATCTATACCCGAATGAGGATTATATGAGTTTTTAGCTCACCGGTTACGAGTAACCAACAGTATACACCCCACACCCATCTAATTTGGTTTATACATTTATTAGAGGTCTAGGAGTAATGTTATGGCAAAATCATGCAGAAACAAAATGTGATTTTTTCGTATTTTACCATTTTGTGGACTTAACCTTTTAACACCAAACTCCACTTTAAAGTTTTTGAGATCAGTTTTTGGAAAGCTGCTAAGTCCAAAAATATACACCTCACAACACCCTTTTGATTTGGTTTATACTTTGTGTTATGGCAAAATCATGCAGATAAAAATGTGATTTTTGGGGGCATTTCACCATTTAGTTGACTTAAATTTTTTGGCACATAAACCCTCTTTATAGATTTTGGGGGTAAGTTTTGGAAAGCGTGTATATACATCCATTAGAGGTCTAGGAACGATATTATGTGACGTACAATTCCAAAATGACATGCTTATACTAGTGGGGTGACACCTAAAGGAGTGTCACAGAAAGAATGAAGTGTAGTTAGGGAAGATAACTCTGGTTGAGCACGAAAGACATATAAAAATAAATGCTGAGGATGATACAGAAATGGCCGTCTTGAGTTCAGAGGTTCCATGCACGAGTCCTGGTTTACATCAAAATCGTTCAATGTCAATATTTCGACCAATAAGAAGCCTCAGCGTGGTTCTATGGCAAGAACATCCGTGAGGTTGAATTTGCATCTAAAATTTGACCAATTGAATTCCTCCATGTGGTTGCTATGGCAATGAATCCCATGTGGTTGAATTCGAATTCCCCTATTTACCATTTTGCATCCAAATCCATTGTCTAAACTTCGATTAATCAGAAGCCTTGATATGGCAATGATACCCATGCAATGGAATTTGCAGTCCCCTAATACCAATATATACCATATACCAATGGTAATCGAAATCAAACAATATCTAAATTTTCACCAGTCAGAGGCAAATAAGTCTGTGGCGGTCATCTTGGCTGACCGATCGGAAAATAAAAGATCAGTTGCAAACCCCATGACCTTGAAGAACATTTGTGTCAATTTGTTTTTAGTGGGGGACTAAATAGATTATTGGTTATCTTATAACACTGGTAACCCCCAAAACCTTTATTTCCTTTCCTTTAGCATTAATAGCTTCACTTGCTCTTATTTTCATCACTTTCACTTAATTTCCTCACTTGCACTTAATTTATTCGCGCGACATTTAAAACTCTCAATTGCGTTTAAATAATAATACTGGCGCGAGGAAATGGAAGGTTTAGGGGTGACCACTGTAATAATTTTCACAATTCTTCAGTTTTCTGGAATATGACACATTAATTGATTATGAGACATCAATTGGCATATATCCAAGCATACGTTACGGTCTCTCGTGTGTTGTTGTTCAGTGAGGCAGTCACCCACTACTATAAGGAGACCCAGCCTCAAAACGATCATGATTGCAATATATACACGTGATGATAAAACAAGCAAACAATCAACCCTAAGTTCATCTTAGTAACAGATGTACTCGCGGTATTCTAATCGATAAATAATTACATATACCATCAAAGATTAAAAAAAAATGTCATGCATATCATTATGATGTCAAAATCAGGGCTTCTATGAACCACAGAACCAAATCAAAAATAGATTGTGGGTTTTCCCGTTTGGGCAGAAGATTTAATAGGAAGGTGAATGCATCCGGGCCTACTGATTGGATATTTAGGTGACTCGTGACGTAACATTCGTAATATCTCGAAAAATACGACCCTTTTTCAAAACCCTATTGTGGCCGTTCTATGGAAGACATAGAAAAACTAAAGATACCCTTTTCTCTCAGAACTATCTCTACTTGCTATGTTTGGAGTTTCAGATTTTTGGATTGAAACGCTGATTTTTAAGGACCGATTAAACAGAAGCTACCGGTCAAAGTGACGATTTTGGCATGTTTGACCCAAAATATCTAATAAATACGAATTTCCACAGGGATACCAGATACATCCAGACCTATAGATCGAGCCGAGTTTTACAATGGTTCAAAAGACCATCAAAATTGTATTTGCCATTTTTTCCGCTCCCAAATTACTACAATAGCCGGCAAAAATCGCGAATTAGCTCATACTATCATTACGTTCCGTAATGAACGATAACGAGTTATCGTCCCTTACTACACTTCATTCTTTATTTACACAAAAAAATGAATGCATAGTGTGATTGCTGTCGCCGGTGAGCTTTCGCAATCATTGATTGCACTTGTTGTGCCTTCCATTAATGGAAGTTACGCCGAAATACACAGAAAAATGACGTTTCGTATACAAATACCGTCTGCCTTTGCGATCTTAAGTGATACTTCGGGTCTAATTGAGAATTTTTATGATTTGATACTTGAAGCACTTCCTTTTCCCTTGAGAGTAAAACGGTCGTATTTAATGTAAAGATTATAACTTTTACTTCTTAACACACATTTCCCATTAAGTTTCATTTTCACGACATACACTTTATTCAAACGACGGAATGTCCCTTTAATTTTCGGTAACTAGAATTGATACGAAAAGGCTAGCACACTCCATGAAAAACGCATATGCGCTTCAGCTATTCTGATGCGTTTTAGTTCTTTCTTCCTGTAAATATGTAAATAAGGTGTACTCAAGGCATAACGGTCTCAAACTTTTCTTGTCTTTTTTTTTTCAATTGTCTGCCTAGACACTCCCCCACATTGTCGTTCGCCTCTGTGATGAACGTTTCGGTTTCTGTCCCCTGGTCTTAACAAAAGAAGGTCACTTAAATGAATTCACTGATCGTCAAATCGGCATCCTCCTGAATGGCATTTATATTTTGATAGGACTACGATAACAAGTAACTTTTTTATTGATTTTGATTTACTTAATTTGATTTGATTTTTATTTAATTTGTTATTATATTTTTTAGAATGTTTCTAATGGCAGCGTTCTTATATCTATTAACGTCATTAATTGTCGCCATTGAGGGAGCTGTGATGTTTGCATATTTTGACCACCAGGGGTGTGATCCATTAGTGGCAAATCAAGTCACAAATCCTAATCAGGTACTTATATAATATATCATACTTGTTACTGAGTGGTTAACTTGCATGACATTACTCTTGTTTTGACGCAGGAATGTCAAATAAATCATTGCCAATTGAGTCCAGGAGATGTATAACCTTCCAATAAGTGTTTAATCCCGTACCAACAACATAAACTACCAATACAATAGCGAAAGAGTTATTGATATGCAAACAGAGGTAGGTGAAGCAATGGTAATACTATCTAGAGAATAATTGGGAAACTGAAATCATCACGCTAATCATGTAGCTTAGTTGTAGGTTGCCCCTGCTATTTACATTGTAAGTGAAGATCGAGGTAAATAGCTGATGTTGAAGTGTCTGTAGCTAACTATTTTCATTTGAAGCTGATTGCTAAAATGGTAACTGATATATTTGCGGACACACCTTGTCTTCCCGGTCTCTTCCTGGCATCACTTTTCAGCGCGTCTCTGAGGTAAGTGTGGCCTGACTTTACTTATTTAGTTAAGACGTCACTCTTCCAAGCGTCTTTGAAGTTTAACTTATTAGCTTTGCTTATTAAAAAGATGTTCTATACAAGTTAGAATTCCATACCACAGTCTAAAAATAATTTTCACAAAAAATCATCTACTTATGTTCTATTGAAATCGTACGCCACGGTTTACCATATAAACTCAGATTCGATATTCAATTTGTAGATATTCCCTATAGTTCTAGCTACCTGTGGTTAAACAATAGCTACATGTAGTTAATCAACAGCTAATTCAACAATAACAGATCAATACTTATTATAGTAACAATATGTTTTATTTCTCCTGAACGCGGCCTACACAGCACAATGTCGTCCTTGCTATGCAGCATCTCCGCCATATTTTGGGAGGATGTTGTCAAACCTCACACAAACCCGATGTCGGACAGACGAGCAACATTTATCACGCAATCTTCAGGTAAAACAATAAACAGTCTAGAATATATAGTAAGATATTTCTCTATGTAAAGTTGTAACAAATAGACATCATGCATTCAGTGTTAATTTTATAGCAGTTGTACATTCATTTTAATCATAGTTGGAGACTGAGAGTCTTCGTCTTCGAAGGTTTTAACACACCAAGTATAACTTAAATATACGTAATCACAATACAATATCAATCATAAGCTAAATCAAAAGCCAGAATAGGGGAGTGATAACACTATCAGCGACGGAATTGGTATTTGTGCATTCTGCTTCACATATCCCCTTAATAAACTAAGTGTTAGAATAACGGGCGATTGAAAGAGGTCAGTTGTTACTGTTTCCCTAATGACTGACCTCAGAGAAAGCCGCAAAATGTTTAAATCAAAGTCTTGTAACTGACCACGTTGAAGAGACAGATGTTATATTACTGTTTATTTACACTGTGTTTGGCCTGTTCTAGTAATTGGTTTGGTTTGGTTTATTTAGTTTAACGTCCTATTAACAGCTAAGGTCATTTAAGGACGGCCTCCCGTGCGTGCGACATGCTTGTTTTGGGAGGCTGCGGTATGTTCGTGTTAAGTCTCCTTGTGATAGGCCGGTACTTTTGCCGATTTATAGTGCTACCTCACTGAAGCATACTGCCGAAGACACCCAGCAGGACACCCCACCCGGTCACATTATACTGACAACGGGCAAAGCAGTCGTCCCACTCCAAATATGCTGAGCGCTATGCAGGAGTAGCAACTACCATTTTTAAAGACTTTGGTATGTCTCGGCTAGGGGACAGAACCCAACGCCTTCCTCACAGCGGCGAACGCTCAACAAAAGGCCAAAAAATGAGGCATTGTCAAGTGTGACGTTAGGAAGAAGAAAGTTGTTAAGAAAGAAGAGAAAAGATAAGATCCCATTTAGTCGCCTCTTACGATCATGCAATGGGGGCAGCAGGTACAATTCTTACGCCCTACCTGCAGGGCAGTGTTCTAGTAAAGTTATCATAATGAAGAGGCATTGAACAAACAAATTTCGTAAAGAAGTAAGCCTGTGCATAACGCATTATAAATCATGTACAAATGTAAACAGTAAAAGGACAATCTGGGGCCGCGGTGATTTAAGTGTCCCGATACTTTATCACTAGCCCCCCACCTCTGGGTGGCGAGTTCGAAACCTAATTGGGGAAGTTGCCTGGTACTGACCGCACGTCCGTGTTTTTCTCCGGGTACTCCGGCTTTCCTCCACCTCCAAAACCTGGCACGTCCTTAAATGACCATGGCTGTTGATAGGACGTTCAACAAAAACAAACCAAACCAAATAAGGACAATCTAATATTACACATGATTCTGTGAAATTAACGCTATTCTCTTTGTTTGATTATACTTACAGTGGTACTGTTTGGAGTAATAAGCATTGCTGTGGCATTTCTGGTGTCCGGTTTGACAGGTCCGGTATCTCAGGTGTGTATTCGGTGACATCTTTTCTGCTCTTAATGTGAAGTTCAAGTGTTAATTTGCATACGTTTGACTTCCTTTAAACTTTGCAGGTGATTTGCCTTAGCACGGACCTCGGTAATTTTCTTTTCATATACATGATAACATAATCGATAGATGATAATACAAATCACAATATTGTTTGGCTTAATCTAGGTTTTGAAAGAAAATATCGCCTACCTAGAAATACCATCATCACTGCGCCAGGCCGACATCCTTACAAAGGGGTGTTTCGATGTTGTATTAATTAATAGCTCAATATTCCCTCATCATCATAGTAACAAATCGTCAATGCGATGAACATCTGCATGATAATTTATTTATACATGGATACGAATTCTACAAATATTATATATTATTCGGATAGTTATATTATATAGTATTTTTTAGATAATAGATAATAATAAATATCCATGAAGCGATAAAAAGACTTGGATCACAATATGAATTGACACATGGATACAAATTCTACAAATATTATACAAAGGATTACGACAGTAATTGGTGATGTTAACTATAATTATATTAATGGTCAGATAATAGACACGACTGAATCAAGCCTTGTAGGAGGAGTATGTGGCGTTTTCATGTTAGGGTGGTTGATTCCATGGGCAAATACAACGGTAGGTGACTTACATTTGCTATTACTAGTTTCCAACAAAAACACACACAGCAATAATGCTGAGAATCGCTGTGAAATTGACAATCTCTACTCAGAGTTATAAATACCAGTAGATTCCATTAATTGAAGAAAGTCTCAGAAACTTGGAACTGAGGAAGTCTTATTAGATTTTCACTTTTTATCATTAAATCTTTTCTTTTTTTATGTCTAATTCTGTTTGATCAAAGAACTATTCCCTTTTTATAGTCGTATGGTTCTTGGTTAATGATAACCTGATTAACGTATGTATTTATTTCAAACCACAGGGTGCTTTAGTTGGAGGTACGGTTAGCATTTTGTTTGTTGGGTGGATATCATTTGGGCAGTACACTTCGTCCGGGGTTCGAGTCGCGCCTCAGCTTACTCCAGCCTCTGTTGAACGATGTGTATTCCCTAACTCTACAGATCTGTTTGATGTCCAGGCCAATTATACGATGTACTTAGGCGATAACAACATACAGACAGTAGCTGAACCGTATGTAAAAATATTACAATGTAGTGAGCTTGGAATTATACCCCCGTACAAAGTTGATTTGTATGGTGGCATCAGGTGGCCTATTTGTCTGTGTCAGTAATTTTCATCAAAACTTCCTAAAGCTCAATGGGTTCAGTCATCACACACTGTAGGTGTGCACCTAATCCTATTTTTTGTTGGATCCGCCTAATTTTTATTGCAGTTATGCCCCTTTTCTATGGCTGTAGGCTGAATCTGGTTAACACAACTCCTACTACCATGTTAATCACATGTTATTTCCCCCCTATTTGTGTTTATTGTACGGTGTTGTGGGATTGCCGATCAGGGTATTAGTTGTTCATCATGACTACATAGAGGGAATCAGGATGGATTGTAGAGCAAGGGTATTAGTTGTTCATCATAGCTACATAACTTGAATCAAGGTGGATTGGAGAGCAAGGGTATTAGTCGTTCATCATGGCTACATAGAGGGAATCAGGATGGATTGTAGAGAAGGGCATTAGTCGTTCATCATGGCTACATAGTGGGAATCAAGGTGGATTGTAGAGCAGGGTAATTAGTCAGTCATTTTGGGCACATTGTGGAGTTAATACAGGACATTAAACCGTCTTATATACACTAGTCAGTTGTCAATGAATCAACGGGATAATTAATATGTAGAAACTGATATTAATGTTGAAGAATAATTCATGGAATAATAGTTACAAAGGTAAAATACACCAGAACGTTGCAATCATTACAGACATGGACTGGACTTGTTGTATTCGTTGTCCTATAAATGGCTCGGGGTCGTTGGGATCCTTATAGTAATTGTTGTTGGATCCCTGGTCAGTCGTCTACAAGGTAAGGATGGGAAATACTCATTTGATTCACCAGACAGGAGAATGACCATTGTCATCATTTAAACTTTATTTCTCAATTCATTTTAAATATATCCTTTTGATAAACAATAAAAAATATGAATTCATATGTAATATCCTTGACTTGTAGGATGTTCTAGTTTGTTTTTAAATCATATATTGACTACATTTTAGTGCAGTTGTAATTATGCTTTATTCTTATTTGATTTTATTAATTACCTTGAAAGCCCCCAGGCCTGTCGACCCATCGCTAGTCATCCCGCCATATGACCTTCTCTGTTGCTGTATCCCTTCATTCATTCGGAAACGACTACGCTGTGGAGTAAACCACACACAAAGTGATGACGTAAGCATTTTATGTTACCATTATGCATGCATTGTAATTCAGACCTTGATCAGTTGGTCAGTATCTACCTTCTAATATTATATTGCTAAAGTGAAGTTTTTGAATGCAGTGAAAGAAAAGATTAACTAATTATAGGGATGACCCAGTTTTATCGATATGTGCTCAGCGTAGAAAGACCTTGTTTTTGTTTTATAGAAAAAATATATGCACCTAGCTATTGTCGCATACATGTGTTAAGTTTGCCTTATGTTACGTAGCAAAGAGAAATAGAACAAAGAGAAAATGTAACTTAAATATTTCTTCTCTGTCTCCTTTTTAGGAAACTAGTGACAAAGCTGATGGAGCAATTCCGGATGGAAATCCGAGCCCATCGTACACGTCAGTGCCTCTGACCACCGAGCCATTACACGCAATTAGCGCAACAAAGTTATAGACTTTTCTTGTTTTGTTTTCTAGTTCTGATCTGCAATTATTATATTTTTTCTTAAATTCAACTTGTAACAATGTTGTCGAATTCCAAATTGAAATTTTGCGATGTAAATGCGACCTATTCTTTTGACGTCACGAGTAAATGCAACCGTTCCCGATAAAAAATAGAGTTCGTGAAAACAAAAACAAAATTATCAATATCATTTAAACATTTTAAGAAAAGAATGTTCTTGTTTTATACAACATAATTTCGTTAATTGTTACAAGTTACATCGATCAATTGTGGTTTCTATATTTTATCATAGTGACGTCAGAAAATCAACGTTATTTAGTGACGACGTCATGAAAATTGTTTTTCTTATCACTACACCAATGGGAATTGTGTGAATTATGACCTGATGACTTTCCTTTTTGTTTTGTAAGGTTAAATAGTGAGAATGCAGTGCAAATGGAACTATATGCATACGTATGCATGTATATATATAAACAGACATTAAACTATATTTCAAAACAATATTGGTGACGTCCTGAAAGTACTGCTTAAAATCCTATGTTAAACTATTGACACTTTTGTTTTCTGTTTTTTTTTCCGACGACATCTGTATTACAATTATCATTATTTTATTTCTACCTCTGGACAGTTTCTACGCTCAATGACCCATGGTACAATTTCTCTTGTGTTTGACCTCCGAGAAATGGTCAGGGAAATAGGAGAAATAATACATCTGTTGTATTTCACTTCTTTCAATAGGGATGGCTTCTGTTTGATTGACATTATTTAGTGTATGATTCAAATCTATACTGTATACATGACAGTGTATCGTACAACACAGAAAAAATAAAACAAAGAAAGATAATTCGACCCCTTTGTGCACAAAATTGTCCATTAATTTATTCCATTAGTCAAACAACATAGAATTATATACTGCATGGAGGTAGTCATATAGTCTCTAAAATAGATACTATTCCGGCTTTACGCTAACCAGTTGTTGACGAGTTTGCCCGTTGTCGGCAAAGTTCAGTGAGGTATTACTATAAACTCGGCATCAGTTCATCGCTATCGCTAGAAGGCCAGGTTCGGTTTGTAATTGTTTAACGTCCGATTAGCAGCTATGGTAATTAAACTGCGGCACAAGGAGGCAAACACGAATGTATGCCTCTGAAAACACCGATGCGGCTCATACAAAGGGCAGGTCGTCCTTTAGTTACCATAGCTGAAAATAGGACGTTAAACAATAAAAAACAAAACAAAACAAACAAACCCAGACTCGGTACTATCAACCTTCAGAAAAGGTACGATAGATATATCCCCAATCTCTATAAATTTGCACAGCAGCAACCATAAAAATTCATCGCATTTCTTCAACATGTGTACTTCAACATATACACATATATATACATATCAGGTAACAAAACAGTCTCATATTGTACACCGCAAGCTAACACTCTAGCTAATTACCAGACTGGTTTAATATTACAAGGTCACGGATACGTGTGAGAACAACGAGATAGGTGATCTATATTGTATGTCTACACCGTGTTTACCCATGTAAACATACCCTTAGTAGATTATTTGATGTCTTATGTATATCGTGATGTGTGTGATCTTTAAATGTAAAATCGTGTGTCCCTCCATGTAAAACATAGTTGAGGACACATTCATGGTGTATAATCTCTTAATATAAAATCGCGTGTTGTTATTCTTTTTTTTATATACAAAGCTTAGGGCACGCCATCATATAGTGCTTAACCTCTTTATATAAAATCGCGGTTTTTTTTGTTTTTTTTTGTTTTTGTTTGTTGTTTTTTTGTTATACGAAGCTGAAGGCGTGCTTTCATATTGCATGATCTACTAGTATTATAAAATAATGATTTTTGTTTTGTTTTGCATAGCTGTGATCATACCTTCATAGTTTAAATACTGTACAGAAAACTCTATGATGAAATATACCACAGCGTCAGCACACCAGGACAAAATATACCAGTGTCAACACACCAGGACAAAATATACCAGTGTCAACACACCAGGACAAAATATACCAGTGTCAACACACCAGGACAAAATATACCACAGTGTCAGCACACCAGGACAAGATATACCACAGTGTGAACACACCAGGACAAAATATATCACAGTGTGAACACACCAGGACAAAATATATCACAGTGTGAACACACCAGGACAAAATATACCACAGTGTGAACACACCAGGACAAAATATATCACAGTGTCAGCACACCAGGACAAAATGTACCACAGCGTCAGCACACCAGAACAAAATATACCAGTGTGAACACACCAGGACAAAATATATCACAGTGTGAACACACCAGGACAAAATATACCACAGTGTGAACACACCAGGACAAAATATACCACAGCGTCAGCACGCCAGGACAAAATAAACCACAGTGTCAACACACCAGGACAAAATATATCACAGTGTCAGCACACCAGGACAAAATATACCACAGTGTCAGCACGCCAGGACAAAATATACCAGTGTCAACACACCAGGACAAAATATATCACAATGTCAACACACCAGGACGAAATATACCACAGTGTGAACACACCAGGACAAAACATACCAGTGTCAACACACCAGGACAAAGTATACTCTGTGTCAACACACCTTAACAAAATATACCCTGTTTCAACACACCATAGGAAAATATACTACAGCGTCAACACACCAGGACAAAATATACCACAGCGTCAACACACAAGTTCAACACAACTTCAACAGCCAAAATATACCATTGCGTCAGGACAAAATATCACAAATCATAGCGAATCTAAAAACATATATGACAGAAATAAAGCCTAATTTTCACAATATAGCGTTATTGATAGCTATAAGCATTGGAGGCGAATACACGATATCAGACTATGAGCAAAATATTTGCAAAATTTCACGCAGATAAATATTTTCATGAACCAATGAAAACTAGTATATCAGATCATTTGTCTGATAGAATTAACGTTTCCGTAACCACTTGTGGCACCTTTCATATAAGGTTTTATTGGTTTGTACTCGAGTCATCATAGATATTGAGACACAGTAAATGGCGGCGTTCTCTTTACATAATCATTTTCTACCCAATTCTATCACAAAACCCAATGCTACTCGATTTACTGAACCATGTTCTCCGAGAGCTATTTGGGCGTTAATTAGCTCAAATACTTCCCGTCTAACTCTAACGGAAGTGACGTAATACTATAGCATGTTTGCGGCAGACACATCCCTTTAATGACCGCTGTCCAATCTGATATGTTTGTCTACATTAAACAATACAAAAATAACAATCTGATTATCCAGTCGACAATACAAACCCTTCGCCGAGGGTTGTAAAATCACAGCTGATTACCATGACCATATACTACACCAGACGATAGTAATTAAGCTTGTAGAAATAAGATGTTAGCAAATGGAAGAGAACCTTGTTGGGATGGTATTTTGCTGAGGTCAAGGTAGCTACAAAAAAGTCTGGCAAAGGGAGGTGATTTAAAGCCTGTACGAGCTTAAAACTGACAAGTAAGTTGGTTGATGCGTGATATGTGTTATCGTTTGATAATTTTCGTTGATATATTATACAACAGGAGTTTATACTTCGGCGTTTAGAATGTCGTTACTTTCGGAGGTAACCTCCTGACCTTTCTTTAAGTGTTACAATATGTTACCTCTCATTCTATGAAATTCAGGATGACAATTTTTTCAGATGCACCAATGTATCTTAAATCATGAAAATCCTTTCATCCTAAATGTGTTAAAGGAAATCATCATTGCATCGAAGAGGGAAACATTTTGTTAAGGAACTTTCCTTAAATATGTTATGCTTTCATAGGGAAATTTTAAGCTAGGGACGTTTAGGAACGTTGATGAAACTTGGGCTTGTACTAGTTATACTAGTTAGACATATATATTGATGTATATTTTAACCCCCCCCCCCCCCCTTTTTTTATATTTCGGTTCCAAATATGGCATTTCAATTCAATGAAATCGCCACATTGACTGATCATTATGTGTTTTATATATGTTCAATAATATATATATGAGGCGATATGTTAAGATGACTAGGTGTATCTGTATAACTTTAGTAAGTATGACAAGTATTTGATATATTACTTGGTAATCCTCTACTCCTTCGACTCAACAGTAGAGTGTCTTGTTTTCCAAACTCTAACCTTTTGATGATCATCAGGTGCCCTGTAGGAATTCTACATTTTGTGTGACATTTAAATAAAGATTTTATCGTTAGGAAATAGCAATAGCCAAATCGTATCGCTCTGCCCTTCTCAGGCATTTAAATCTATCATTTTGTTCATTTAATTGGGGAGTATCAATGTATAGCAATCCAGTCTTTTGATCAAAAATATAATTACTTAGGACAAGTTGTAGATTGATAAAAGGGCTTTTCTTTAGCTGTATGGGAGTATCTCATAAAAAAAGAGTTTTTTGCCATATATGTTGCGTTAGGTAACATAAATTAATGGCGGCATCATTGTACACTAGATATTGGAAGAGCGACATTATTGGTGACTGAATATAAGGGAAATAATATATCTGGTGACTAGATACTGGTTCAAACAGATTAATGATGAATGTATAGCAGATCAACATGACTAAAGATGGTTGTATACTAGTGTTCACTAGAAAGTGGGTCAACGAAATCAGAAGTGACTACATCGCCAGTCACCAGATTAGCGGTGGCTATATCGCGGGTCAACCATATTGAAAGAGACTAGATTGTCTGTTAACCTAATTAATGGTGAATATATAGAGGATATCTAACAGTGTTTTCAGTAATACCAAATATATTTCACGAGTGGGGCTAATATTTTGATATTTTTCACTCGTGCTGCGCACTCGTGAAAAATATCTAAATATTAGCCACACGAGTGAAATATATATATTTGGTATTACTGAAGACACTGTTAGATATTCTGTTTATTACATTTTTTATCAACGAAAAACCTACCCAGTATGCTAACTAGGCCTACAGCGATAATTTGTAAACAAAAAATGTAGTCCCCCCTGTCCAGGTGCTGAGATATATGTCGGGCTTTCTGATTGGTCAATTATTTTGGTATTTTCTCATCATTAATTTGATTGGTCAAATCAGTAAAAGTGATATTTTTCACTAGTGATAAATATGATATTTTAAATATCACTTTTATAGAATGAATAATTTTTGATATTTCACTGGTATAAATTGCGGTTCTGTCGGGTTAATGGTGACTAAATCGTGGTTCAACAGATAAGTGTTAATGGGAACGTGGTCAACCAGATTTGTGATTATTTATATTGGGGGTCAACATGATTAATGGTGGTGGTATAGTTGTATTCACTAGAAAACGGTTTTAACTGAATAATGTTGACTAGATCGCAGGTCAATCGGATTAGTTTTATCTTGATAATTAAAGCAAATTATAAATGTTCGTGAATTTAAATATACGACATCGCCTACAACTTAAACACAGCTTTTCACAACATGCATCAAGTAGCACCCATGGAATAGAAATACATATGTACATTATGTAAGTAAGACCAAAAATGCAGATTAAAAACAGCACCCTGATGGGAACCACAGCTATAGTATGTAATGATGATTTAGCATATAATGTTTTTATTACATTTTTTCTGTAATGTTAACATTAAACTGTAGTATTTTGATTTTACTCTAGTAATTACATTATACTGTAAGATTAATGATTTAATGTAGAAACATCTTTTTGTGTTCTGTAGTATTTACTATATACTGTAGCAATAACATTATAATGTAGTAATTACAATAAAATGTATTAATTACATTATACTGTATTAATTACATTATACTGCAATATTAATGATTTAATGTAGTAACATATTTTTGTTCTGTAGTATTTACGATATACTATTGTATTAACATAACGCTATAATAACTGGATTATGATGTAATAATTACATTATTCCATATTCTGTGGTAGTTACATTATTCCTTATTCTGTGGCAATTACATTATATTGTAGTAAGTTCATTAAACTATAGTAATTATATTAAACTGTAGTAATTACATCAAACTTTAGTAATTACATCAAACTAGTAATTACATTATTCATATTTATAGGTCAATTCACTTTTTTCAAGTTTTCTACTGTTAAATGTAAACAATTAACGTTGCATATAGTCTCGTTTGAATGTTTGAAGTTTTTATAAACTTACACAGAAAAGTGAAATAGTATCTTGTAACACACAAGGACTCTAGATGGACTCTAGATTCGAAACACCACCGCATTCGGAACTCCTTATGTTTTTACTCTAAAATTTAGTACCTTGCAGTGAGATCTCTATGTGTGTTCTACATACTACAGAACTAGTGTGATCTTTGGATTGTGAAATGTATGTGATTCGGTGCACTTTAAAAGTCTATTAATAGCCTATTACCTTGTATGACAACTGCCAAATGATAAATAGGCCATGGCATATCTCGTCTGTTGTCGGCTTGTTCCGTGACAACCTTGATTTTCGTTTGAAAGAGTCTATAAGCCCCTTGATTGGCCATTGAAGGAAGTATTATTTGGTTGTGGTTGGAGAGCGATTGATAGCAACCAGTCTTACACGATCTACCATAGATAGGTAGTAATTTCAAAGAGAGCATCCAAGATGCATACATGATTTCATTCAAAACCATTAACGTATAATCTTTTAACAGTATGTTAGCAAACTAAACAGTTAGCATGGTATAACATAAAATTAAGTTTGGAAGCCCCTATAATAGGTATACATATGTATACATATATGGATAGGAATTTAATCAGATAACATTAAACAATGGGATCTTTACTTGAGTGTAACACTTGTCTTATAGAAACATAAACCAACCAATATCTGATATATTCATTGCGTCTTTGTCTTAATCCAGCGATCGGTTGCGTCTTTGTCACAAATATATAGCTACATGTTAATGCCTTTTGACGGTCTGGTGACCTTAGTTTATTACTGGACACTAGGATGGATTTTAAATTGAGGGTTTATAGTTCGGCATTCTGATGTCGATCGACCATACAATTCTGTATCCGAGCAAGTACATAAATACAAAGACGACTAAAACACTCCAGTACCTCATTCCGTCAACCGGGCCTATATTGCTGGACTACGATGTCAAAAGTCATATTCACCGATAACAGCGAGTCAAGAACTTCATGGTTTTGGAATTCTTCTCTTGGATATGAACAACGATGGTTGAGTTTTTTTTAATTTTAAGTGAAGATAGAATTGTGAAAATGATCGGATGTCATCTCCTAGTGACACTTTTGGACTAGACATCAGATACACGAAAACTCTTAGTGTCATAGGATTCGGTGAAGTACCATTATCAAAGAATCCGAATGATCATTGAATGAAGTGTTGTGAGTGTACTTTTAACGCTTCAAATATCTCAATTACCAAACAGCATTGGATGTCAGTGAAGAAAAGTGACCCTTATCGTAACAACATCCACATTCGGTTTGAGCGAAATGACATCTAGAATGCCGCTTTTGATGATGCCCTAGACAGCAAAAGTGAACTCAAGATAATTTGTGGATATATATAGAGAGAGTGAGACGATAAACGTGTCTAAACATGAATTCCAAGCAATCGTTGGCGAGGGCACTCATTGTGTTTGTCGTCGTGTTAGCCATCTATAGAGTCCAGAGAGATGTCGTCACCTTCTCGCGAGACTTCGGTAAACCACGTGCTTTAACACTTGAACATACAATCTGCAATCCTCGAGTACTCATGGAAGTATTGAAGATGTCGAACGTCAAAGGAGTAGCCGTGAAATATGCAAAAGAAAATAATTCTCTGGAGGAAACTGATTCGTCGATTCACGATAAAAGTAGACTTGTTTCCAAGGAAACCTTATCCTCAGACGGAAACATTGTATATCGTCATCAAGCGTCCGTTTCTAATTCGACAATATTATCCAAGTCAAGGAATTCTTCTAAATTTGATGACAGGGAAATATCAAGACAATCTAAAGTGATAGATACGACCAGATGGAATAGAAATACCGGAAACCGAGAATCTCAATGGAACCCGGCCAACCGACAGACTGTTTATACTGCGCCTTCCGGAAAACTCAAACCAGTTATGTACGTACGGAGCATACATCCAATGCATATCGACCTCAAAACACACGTTCGGAGGAAGATTGAGGAGGGCATAGGTATTGATGTTATTCCCATTAACGCACATCCATTTAAATATATACATAGTCCCCCTGAGTGCGATTTCGGACCGACATCTGATAGCTTCAATATAATTTTTCTTGTGAAGTCAAGTATCCAGCATTATGCTATTCGTGACAGTATCAGAAAAACGTGGGGAAACGTCACAAATTTAATGAACGTTAAAGTTATGTTTCTAATTGCTTATAAGCAATCGGCACAAGCAGACATCGACAAAGAAGCGGCCGTCACCTCTGATATCATACAGGAAGACTTTGTAGACGCTTACAAAAATAACACTTTGAAGACTATCATGGGTTTTAATTGGGCTGTGGACAGGTGTTCTCAAGCAGATGCCCTCTTCTTCGTCGACGATGATCATATCGTCCGTGTCAGAAACGTCATTGCATACCTGGAATCATTTGACAGAATTCAATTGAAGAAATTATACGCGGGATTCCGTATAGAAAAACCACAGGTTGACAGAAGGGACGGTTCCCTCTTGGGGCATGTCAAACTATGATTTCTCGCATGTTTTATGGCCAGCGTACTTGAGAGGTGGGGCGTTTGTTTTATCATCCGAAATTGCCCAGCGCTTCGTCATCTCATTTCCCTTCGTCAAATTGTTGTCGGTAGACGATTCTTACTTGGGAATTGTTGCGGATAAACTAGGCTTGTTACCACAGCATGAACCTAGGTTCAAAATGGACAAAGTCAACCTGACGGTTTGTCCAGACTATTTCGTCTACAACGACTATAAAAACCCTCAGGAAATTGAATCTGCCTGGAAAACGATATCTTCAGAATCATAGAAAGATTCACATTAAAATATATCAGATATTCATAAACATTTTCTTAAGGATGGAAAGTATAGTTTATATAAGGATTTTTCGTTACACAACCAATGAATGTTTATACGTGACGTTTGGGTGACTAGTATATATATGTACACCGTCACCTTCATCAGACTAATGACCAGGGAAGCATGTGTACACAAAGGTGTAAAACATTTGAGTTGTCTTCAAAATTCGAAGACCGATATCGATTTCGGCTTAACTGTTGTGTTAAAGTACTCTGCTGCATGTACATATATGACCAGGTATTCGGCAAAGAGTAGCACCATCGAGGCAACCCGATCAAATCATAATACTACATTTTTTCCTCATTTCTATTTGAATGTTATATTTTAAAATATATTAGCATAAAGTACATAATAATATGGGTCTATGTTAAGCGATACATTACTGTTGCTTATTTCATGTATCGGCTTCTGTGTTCAATAATACAATGTTTACCTCAGGGTAATTTACTTATCTTCATTGATTTTTGCACATATTCCACCGTTCACTCCCATGTTACTACCTTTAAAGATATTGTGAAATTATATATGTTTTGTCGCAGGAAAAAAATAAATGGCTTTGTGTAGGTTTTCTCTACTCTGCAGTCGTTTTTTTTTCTTTGCATGATCAAGATTGTTCTACTTAGAATCGTCAATATACTCTAAAGAAGGAACTGTCACCATATGCCTGTAACGGTCTCCCATGATAAAATGACTTTTAACCGATCTTCAATTGCTTTAGGTCTACACTGTAAAATGTTTTTATGTTTTTCACTAAGAAAAATACCGATGACAGCTATTTGTGTAGAGGTTTATTACGTTTTAGAAGCTTAAGCAGTTCCGAATACTGTTTTTACATGACATTAGCTGTTGTAAAGACGCAAGACTACACTGAAAACACATTTGATTTATCGATTTCTAGTCATCATTTCCGTCTCCAGCTATTTTTCTTTCTTTTTTCTCAATGAGTTGAGGCACATTCCTTAGAAATTTTCTTCTATTGAAGAAGCGACCAATCAGAATATCATCTATTATACATGTACTAAGTTATCCTATATTGATGTTCTATATCAAACGTTTAGCGAGAAAAAAGGTGTATCTATTAAAGTGCGAAACGAAAGTGTGCACCAATACACTACGCGATTGGCATGCCTATAAAACGTGGACTAACAATAGATTCTTAATAGAGTTTAACATATATTTAAAGAAATGAGTGATTATTGCGATATATATATTTTTTTATTGCTTGTTGGTTTTTCACCGATGAGAATGGGACACTTAGGCCTGCGTACAGTTTGATATTATTTTTCTTCATTTTTCTTATGTTTCCTTTTTCGTTTCGTTTGATTTCGTTTCGTTTTGCACTTTACAAGTACCCGAAAATAAGAAAACGTCAAACTATTTTAATTTGAATACTTTTAGTGAGAAAATCGTTACATTAAATGGCAACATTAAACAGGTATATTGGAAGGTAAACATATTTACTTATATTTCATCCTGAGTATTACATTAAAATGTTTCATTCATATATTACCTCAATTTATTGAAGATGTCTTTTCTTGTTTATTTAATTAATACATTTAAGAAACATAGTGTATCTAGTTATACAGCACTTGTTCTGGAATCTAAATATTGCATAAATGCACTGACATAAGTATTACAATTTTTTTTCAGATTACCAAATCAACCGGAATTATTATTTGTTTTCCACGGTACACATATTTAGACTTTGCTTACTTTGTCGTTGTGTTTTGTTCACCATATGCACCTGGACGTTGGTATTTTTCAGTAATATTTGTCATCACTTGGTAAGTCATTGGTGTGTTTGTTCTTTTATTACTGTGTAGTTATCCCTGTGCTATTATATATATTACTTGATATGATCAGTAAGAAATAATATCGGACACAGAAAAGGCAAAATCACATTAGGCCATGTTTAAGGAAATGGCAGCCATTCCTAAAGGTGAAGGAGAAGCTGATTTACAGAAGTGGATTACAGATTACGCAGCTCAGAATAATGAAACTGAAGAGAAGGGATGATACAAAGCCTTCAACTGCAACACTCGGGATGCTTTCTAATCATCGCAACACCACACGGCCAAGATTATCAACCTTTTCAAGGATCCGCCACTATCAAAGGGAGATGTGACATATGATCAGTGGAAGTATGAGGTGAAGTGTCACATGTTGGAAGATACACATTCCAAAGAGAGCATCAATTAAGCGCTAATAACATAATTGAGAAGAGAGCACAAGAGTGTGTTGGTGAGACTTGGACTCCAGGCTTTCTTTTCACCTATCCTGGAAAAGATGGAATCTGTCTACGATAGAAATCAAACAATAGAGACTCTACTTGGAGCCTTTTATATATAGTGCAAAGCAGAATGAAGGTGAATCAGTGACGTCTTAGGGTCTGCGGCTAGAAGACACCATGGCGACAGCAACTGATAAGGAAGACTTACCCAAGCAAGGACTGACTCAATGTTCGTTCTGTATTCTATAAGGGATTGCAAACTGAATTGAACAACGTAAGTGGACACAGATTTGATGCCACTAAGGACTTCTCCAAGCAGTAAGAAGAAAAGATTTAAGCCGTGGGCCAGTTCCAAATGATGTAACGAAAAAGGAAACGTCTCGTGTTAAGATGATGGCGGAAGCATGTGGGAGTTCAGCTATCGATGAGCTTAAGCAGATGATGAAGCAACTATTAACCAGATTTGATAGGTTTAAGGAAAACAAGAAAGGGAAACCACATGGTAAGAGAAATGATAAACCAAATGTGATAATGGTGGATATTGTGATAACCATGAAAGAAATATTGGACATAATGGATAAGGCTTGAATTCTAGAGACACCCCAACCTTATGAATGACATCAGCAGTATGAAAAGAATAAAGTTCAGCCGTGGGTTGGATCTAAATGATGTAACCAAAAAGGAAACCTTTCATGCTAAGACGATGGCGGAAGCCAGTATGAGTTCAGATATCGATGAGCTCAAGCAGATGATGAAGCAACTATCAACCAGAGTTGATAATCATGTAGGGACATGTAGAGAAATACTTAGCGTTACTTGTGAAAGCTTCATTGTAAGCTCTGGAAACTCGAGGACAAACTCTTTACTGGAGGGGGAGTATGTTACCCTGGTAGATACTAGCCGCAATATACCGCTCGGCTATAGCAATCGTTTTAGCTCGATCGGTTGAGACAGCAAACCAGAGGTCCCAGGTTCAATTCCTAGCGAAGGCAGCGATTTAAATTTAATTAATGTGCTCTGTTACAGTAGTATTGTCTATATTAATTCATATTTCATATCAACAAGAATTTTCACATTAATTAAAACTAGACATTATTTTTAATAATGATTTACTTGTGGCCGTGCTGACGTCACTTCCTCCAATTGGAACTCGTTATTTTTATGCTAGTTTGAACTCCGGGTATTTTGGTTCCGACACGTCTTGGCCATGTCTGTCAATGCCTTTTTATTGAAATCACTGAACTTAACTCCATATGTGATGTGATAAGTTTACGTTCAACCGACTTTAAAACAAAGGACAGATATAGTGTATGAATGTTGTACATTGTATATAAACATAGGTATATGTCGTGGACACAAGCTATTGTTTTCATTGTCCATTCATAAATGTTGGTGTTCCGTATTGCCATGAAGCACATCTAGGGCGATTCTTCAAATCGATAACACCCAAAATACCGCTAATACGAAATACGACGACGCTTATCCGCAAACCATGGATGGCTTCTCACGAGGCTTTTTAAAAAGACAACTGACAATCCATAGAAAGAGTACCATGTTAGAGGTTTTTTTTTGGTTTTTTTTGTTTTTTTTTGTAAAACTAGGAGTCTTTATCTGCTAAACTAGTTAATGATACAGATTATATGCAAAATCTGGAATAAAGAAACACTGCCAACGAACAGACATATTCACACATGTTGTATATACTTGAGGTGAATAATTGTAAAACTGCAAATTGTAAAACGATGAGATTATTAGGACATAATGTTATATATATAAAGGAAGGAAGAATGAACCAATCCAACCAATGACATGCCCCCCATCTCTCTCCTTTACACAAGTAATGATGTTGATGTCGTTATTATAAACTTTTGTTTCATTGTGACGAAGTAAAGAGACTTGTACACACTATAGTTGTAATCATAGTATATATTTGAAACTTCTTTCAAAACTGGTAAATTGCTTATTTAGCATGTCAAACATGTCCACTATAATATTTCCCGCTGTTTAAAAGTGAAGGACTAATGACATCACCTTGGCGCACACTTTAAGACATTAATTTAAGACTTTCATTGGTGTCAGACAAGGCTATCATTTCTTGCTATACTTAAAAGCTTTGAGCTAGCTAGATATGTCTACTTATGTAATATATCTTCGTGTTTTATCTGATAAATAGACAAAATGATAATCACATATTTATTTGTTTTATTATAATAGTAACTTTATTTTCTACGTATGCAGGTATATTCATGTACGTGTATATGAACATCATTTCAACATTAGTTAGTACTTGACAGGAAATATTATTCTGCAGAATGCATATTTGTGAGTTATAACTGCTGCATATACCTAAAAATCATGCATAGTTAATGCATTTGCTTTGTAATAGAGAAAAAATAAAAAGATATAAATATATTTTTTTTAAAATCAATAACATTAAGAAATAAAATAACTTCAAATGTTGACCACGCTATTCATGTTTATATTTCAATAGCAATTTATCCTTGATTAGTTATTTTTGCTTAAGTAAAGGATATATGCTACTTTGGACACCATATCTGTGATTTGTGTTAGAGTTAAGGTTATATGCTACCTTACACATTGTACCTGTGATTTGTGATAGAGTTAAGGTTATATGCTACCTTACACATTGTACCTGTGATTTGTGATAGAGTTAAGGTTATTTGCTACCTTACACATTTTGCCTGTGAGTGGTGTTAGAGTTAAGGTTATATGCTACCTTTCAAATAGAGTTAAGGTCACTGAGTATATGCTATTTTAAAATAGAGTTAAGGTTATATACGACCTTACATATTATACCCGTGATTTTGGTTAGAGTTAAGATTATATGTTACCTTACATATTATACCTGTACTTTGTGTTGGAGTTAAGGTTATTTGCTACCTTACACTTGATGTCCGTCAGTTGTGTTGTGTTAAGGTTGTATGCTACAAAATACATGGTACATGTGATACCAGTTATGTCAGAGGTACTTTTGTTTACTTAGTATAAACTTTCACATTAACAACAGATACATTAAATCAACTCCGTTTTCTTATTTTTTTCTCTCGATTGCATAGAAGAGCAATAAGTCATATAGTAGATATTACTTCATATCGTAAACTATGACTCTGATGAAATAAGTGAATTTGGCAATAAAATAAGTTTGTCGTTCGTCATAATATCATGTCTGGTACACTCATTTTCCTTTGTATTTACAGATAATTACGTAACAGCTGTCACCAAGATCAACGACTTTGACACAACAGCGGTTACAAGAAAATGATACTGCCACCACAACAACCGGAAACTGCAGAATATATGGATGGATCTGATGACAACGATTTTCATTTCTTTCGAGTTAAAAAACCGTTACTAAGACTGAAGGAATAGATAATATGAGCTCAAGGATACAATTATCGACTGCTTTAACCTTGACATGGGTTTTATATTTGGTACGCAGTATATACAGAGATATATCGCTACTCTCTGCAAACCGTATTCAAATTGACCAGCCTGCTAACTTCCGTTATAGCATGTCGATATGTAACCCACACATCCTACATGAATTCATAAAAAGAATGGAAATCAGAAATATCACAGAGAATTCTACCCGTGCCGTGAAAACCAACCCCATTATAAAGACAAACACAACAGTGAATTTGACCTATGAACAACTATCTACATATTACGTGCCAAGTATTCATCCGCTGCATATAGACCTGAAAAAAATGGTACAACGTCGCATGATTAACGGTTCACGTATCCCCGTCCCTCCCATCAATCCCCACCCGTACAGGTACCTAAATCGTCCACCAGATTGTCACTTCCAGGATAAAGACAATCTTACAATTATGATATTAATTAAATCTTATATCAAACATTCTGTCCAGCGTTACGCCATCCGCGAGACCTGGGGTAGGGCGAACCTCTATCCGAACGTAAAGGTAGCATTCCTATTGGCTGCAGCTAATAATTTCCAACGTCACGTGGAAGCTGAAGTTTCACTGTATAATGACGTCATACAAGAAGACTTTATTGATAACTACTGAACACACGAAGATATGCGTAAGGACGAT